>NW_027140453.1:667500-705000 GCF_036365525.1 Heterodontus francisci | reverse complement strand
AGATAGATAGATAGATAGATAGATAGATAGATAGATAGATAGATAGATAGATAGATAGATAGATAGATAGATAGATAGGTAGATAAGTGGATAGATAGGTAGGTAGGTTGATATGTAGGTAGATAAATAGTTAGGTAGAAAGCTAGGTAGATAGATAGGTGGGTAGATATATAAATAGGTTGATAGATAGACAGGTAGATAGATCGGCAGTTAGGTAGGTTGATAAATAGGTAGGTAGATCGATAGATAGATAGATAGATCGATAGATAGATAGATAGATAGATAGATAGATAGATAAATAGATAGATAGATAGATAGATAGATAGATAGATAGATAGATAGATAGATAGATAGATAGATAGATAGATAGATAGATAGATAGATAGATAGATAGATAGATAGATAGATAGATAGATAGATAGATAGATAGATGGGGAGATAGTAATGTAGGTAGATAGATACGTAGATAGTAAGGTAGATAGATAGATAGGTAGATAAGTAGGAAGATAGATAGATAACTAGATAGATAAATGGGTAGATGGATAGGTAGATAGGTAGGTAGATCGATCGGAAGAGAGATAGATAGGTAAATAGATATACAGACACTGTTGTGGTTTATTCACTGACAGTGTTGTCTTTCTCCAAAGGGACAGCAGAGGGCGGTGTAGGACCGTGATAAGTATCAGATTATTGATGATGTTTCAATCGGGACTTTGAAACTTGTCTATGAACCGCTCCTGATAATTAAAGGACTACATCCCTGTTACAGTCTGGTGAACTGAACACAAGGTACCGCAGATGCTGGATGGTTTAGGTTCTGGGTCCTCTGTCACGATATTGGTGCTCATTGCGTTTCTGGGTTATAAATAAATCAGGATGGAAATGTTAATCAGATCAGACAGCCTCTGTGGAGAGAGAAAGAAACATTAGCATATCAGGATCTAAACCTTTTAACAGAACTGGAAGGATTTAGTGGTCTATCAACTTTTAAGCGGCACAAAGTCAGGGAGAGGGAGAATGGGAGGAATGCAGGAGAGATTTAATAACAAAACGGAGTCTGGTGCAAGACAAAAGGGATGTTAATGGGTCAAGTAAAGAACAAAAGATGGGTCTAGAAGAGGCAGAACTGGCAGAAACACAATCATTACCAACAAGCCTCTGTCCAAATAAACCGGAGCAGTGGTTATGATCAGAAATTGTTAAACTCGCTGTTGAGTCCAGAAAGCAGTGAAGTGTCCAATTGAAAGATGAGGTGCTGTTCTTCGAGTTTCTGTTGAGCTTCATTGGAGCAGACTAGGAGGTCGAGGACAGAGAGGTCAGGGTGGGAGAGGGAATGGGAAATAAAAGTATCCGCTAACCGGAATGTCAGGGTCACACTTGCAGCCTGAATGCAGGATGTTCCACAATGCTGTCACCCTGTTGCTGTATTTGGTCTCTGCAGCTAGTCGCACTCCTCCTGCCCTTTCTAAATAACACTGCACATTTTCCCTTCAGATAATTATCAAATTTCCTTTTGAAAGCCACGATTGAACCTGCCTCCCCCGCACTCTCAGATAGTGCATTCCAGATCCTCACCACTCACTGCGTCAAAAAGTTTCCTCAGTTCACCTTTGGATCTTTTGCCAATTACCTTCAATAAGTGCCCTCTATTTCTCAATACATCAGCCCATGAAACACAGAGGCAGAGAGGGTGAATCAGGGAGACATAGAGAGGAAAAACTCAACGTAAATGAACGGGACAGAGGGAGACAGAGAGAGAAAAATACACACACACACACACACACACACAGATATAGAGAAAAAGAGATTGAAAGAGTGGGAGACATAAAGCTCGATACATGCAGAGAGAGAGAGAGTGAGGAACAAAGAGTAAGAAAGAGAGAGGAAGGCGGATTGAGATAGATAGAGAGAGAGACATTGGCAACCAACTCCACTCTGACTTGTTTACCTGGGCGTCACCATCTGTGCATCACTTCCTAATGCTCTTCCTGTTCCTCCCAATGATTTGTAAAGAGTGGGTTGGTTATTAACAACACTCATCACTCCTGCTCTCTCCCCTTTGCTGATTCAGAGGGCAGCTTAAAGTAAAAGATGTATCTGTTACTGACTCTGATCACCCTGTTTCACCGTAAGGGATTTTATTGAAACAATAATTCTACTTAACATTTCTTTCGTTTTATTTTTCTTTGATTTTCTCTCTCTCTCCTCTTTCTCCCCACTGGACTGAATGTCCCTGTTTACTGATCTCTCTGTCTCTTTCCCAGATGTGAACTCACAGACTATCCACCAGACTCCCTCCGCTGTCTCCAAATTTCCTGGGGAGCAGGTGAAGCTGAAATGCACCGTGCAGGGCAGAAGTAACCCTTACATGTACTGGTACAGACAATACCCGGGGAAGGAGCCGCAGTTTATGTTTTACTCCACGGGTGCCAATCTCGTATCTCCAGAAGAGGTGGATGGTTTTACCGCCGAGAGACCAAGTAACTCGGAGTTCAACCTGGAGTCCTCCAGCGTGCGGGAGAATCACTCGGCCGTGTATTTCTGTGCCTGGAGTCTTCACAGTGACTCAGAGAGATGGAGCAGTTCAACAAAAACCCCAAAGGCAGCAGGAAACACCTGTGGAGGATAAAGGTGCTCGGTGCTGCCGCTTGGTTTTTGTGCAGGGCGATTGTTTTTGTGATGATAAGAAGACAAGTGAGAATAAAAGTGAGATAATAGATGTACAGGCACTGACGAAGAGACAACGAACGGACCTCATCTGTGCGGTGAAACTTTCGATCTCTCTCTGAATGATGAACAAGGATAACACCAGATCTGAGGTTGTAACTATCAGGAAAGATTAACAATAAAACGACTTGAGTTCTTCTGCACTGACACTGCGTTTTCTTCCTCTATAGGGTTAACAGAGGGCGCTCCAGGACCATTAATACACAATGGACGAGAAAACATTTAATCGGAAAACAGAAAGAGGCAGAGGTCATGCAGCCCTCGAGCTTCATACACAGTGACAGGAGAAGGACATTCATCACCTTAAAGAGGGATACGCACACACACACACAACGAGAGAGACAAAGAGAGGGAGACCGAGTGTGTGAGAGAGGGTGAGAACAAGATTGAGAGGAAAACTGACAGAGACAGAGAGACTGAGAGAGAAAGGTTGAGAGAGAGACTGAGACAAAGAGACTGAGACAGAGAGACGGAGACAGAGCGATTGAGACTGAGAGGAGGAGAGAGAGGAGAGGGAGGAGGACAGAGAGGGGGGCCAGGAAAGAACCAGAGAGAAAACAAAAAAAAAAGACAGAGGAAGAGACTGAAATAGATTGGGAAACATACACACACATACACACACACACACAAAGACTGAGACAGGGACAGAAAGACAGAGAGCAGTAAAACAGAGGGGGACAGTGATCTAAAGACAGAGCGAGTGAAACATACACGCACACACATGCACTGCTATGTATCCGTGTCTATTCATCTTCCAGCTCATTGAATAAGAATATCCCGTGATCTCAGGATAGTAACTGTCAGGAAAGAATAACAATAAAAGGAGTGGGGCTGTTATAGACTGACACTGTGTATATTTTCACCACAGGGATAGCTGAGGACGCTCTAGGACCATGTGATGCACAATGGCTTTGGGAAGGAGTTCATAGGATAACTCAAACAGTGGGAGATCATACAGTCCTCCAGGTTGATATACATGACCAGGAGAAGGACAATCACCTCCTCAGAGAGAGAGAGAAAGAAAGAGAGAGAGACTGAGAGAGAAATTGGGACATTGACAACTCGATTCTCATTTGTTGATGTGGGAAATGAACGTCACCATCTCTGCATCACTTCCTAATGCTCTCCCTGTTCCTCCCAATGATTTGTAAAGAGTGGGTTGGTTATTGACAACACTCATCACTCCTGCTCTCTCCCCTTTGCAGATTCAGAGGGCAGCTTAAAGTAAAAGATGTATCTGTTGCTGACTCTGATCACCCTGTTTCACCATAAGGGATTTTATTGAAACAATAATTCTACTTAACATTTCTTTAGGTTTTGTTTGTACTTCTTTCTCTCTCCTGCTTTACTGAAATTCCATGTTTACTGATCTCCTCCTCTCCCTGTCTCTTTCCCAGATGTGAACTCACAGACTATCCACCAACTCCCGCCGTTGTCTCCAAATTTTCTGAGGAGCAGGTGAAGCTGAAATGCACCGTGGATGGCACCAGTAACCCTTACATGTACTGGTACAGACAATACCCGGGGAAGGAGCCGCAGCTGATGATTTACTCCCTAACTGTACAAAGGGTGAACTCAGAGGGGACACTGGATGGTTTCACCGCCGAGAGACCGACTGACTCCGAGTTCAAACTGGAGTCCTCCGGCCTGCGGGAGAATCACTCGGCCGTGTATTTCTGTGCCTGGAGTCTTCACAGTGACTCAGAGAGATGGAGCAGTTCAACAAAAAACCCAAAGGCAGCAGGAAACACCTGTGGAGGGTAAAACCGTTCGGTGCCTCGACCTCCTGTTCCCTTATGCAGAGTGAAAGTATTACAATAAAAAGTGTTGAGACATTATTGTAGTGACACACTAGATTTGCAGGTACTGCGATTAATAAAGATGTCACGAGATCTCAGAATGTAATTATCAGGAATCAATGACAATAATCTAGGTTTTTATGCACTGACACAGTGTTTACCTTCTCCACAGGGACAGCAGAGCGGGATCCAGGACCATGGAACGGACAATGGCTTTGAGAAGGATTTCGTGAGAAAACTGAAAGAGCAGGATATCATGCAGATCCAGCTTGATCCACATCAACAGGACAAGGACACCACTTTGTTAGAGAGAGTAAGAGTGTGTGTGTGTGTGACAGAGAGATCCAGTGAGAGAGAGGAAAAACGACAGATAGAATTAAAGAGACTGAGACAGAGAGGGAGACAGAGATAGAGACAAAGACAGCGAGGCAACAAGAGAGACATAATGAGAGTGAGAGAGAGAGGGACAGAGAGAGAAGGAGAGAAAGAGAGACTGAGATAAAGAGCCTGAGACAGATCGGGAGGCAGAGCTAGAGAGAGACAGAGACAGAGAAAGAACTAATGAGACAGTAAGAGTAAGAGAGAGGGAGAGTCAGAGAGAAGGAGAGAGTGGGAGACATAACCCCAGACACATGAGGAGAGAGCGAGACAGACAGAGTGAGAGCAAGAGAGCGGAAGGTGAACTGAGAGAGAGAGAGAGAGAGAGAGAGAGAGAGAGAGAGAGAGAGAGAGAGAGAGAAAGAGAGGAGATTGGCAACCAATTTGATTGTGATTTGTTGACCTGGGGGAATGGGCGTCTCCAACATTGTATCACTTCCTAATGCTCTTCATCTTCCTCCCAATGATTTGTAAAGAGTGGATTTGGACCCTCACAAGACTCTAGGCTCCGGCTTTCACTCCTGTGTCCATTAAGAGAACAAGTTACAGTGAAAGTTGTATCAGTTACTGTGTCTGATAATCCTGTTTCATTGTAAGTGAGTGTGAAATACAAAGATTATCGTTAATAACTTTCCTCTCCTCTCCCTGTCTTCCTTTCATTCCCAGAAATTCCCTGTTTACAGATCTCCTCCTCTCTCCATCTCTCTCCCAGATGTGAACTCACAGACTATCCACCAGATTACCGCCACTGTCTCCAGATTTCCCGCAAAAGGAGTGGGACTGATGTGCACTGTGAGGTCGCATCTCCATGTGCTGCTTGCATCTCCATGTACTGGTACAGACAATACCCGGGGAAGGAGCCGCTGTTGATGTTTTACTCCAGTACTGCTAACTATGTGGATCCAGAGGGGACGGTGGACGATTTTACGGCAGAGAAACTTAATAAGTACGAGTTCAAACTGGAGTCCTCCAGCCTGCGGGAGAATCACTCGGCCGTGTATTTCTGTGCCTGGAGTCTTCACAGTGAGAGATGGAGCAGTTCAACAAAAACTCCAAAGGCAGCAGGAAACACCTGTTTCAGATAAAACCAGGCGGTGCTGCGTCCTGTTGGGTGTTTTTGGCATTGGAAAAGTGTTTTTCACAAGAAGACAGGGCGGATTTAAACAGAAAGTGAGAGGTTAGATATCGAAGCACAGGGGAATTGTGAAATAGACTTTGCAGGAATGATATCGGAACAAAGATAGTTTAAACATCTTTGCTCCAGAAAGGAGAAGACTGAAGGGTGAACATTCAGAGTTCTTAGAAAGATTATGAAAGGGTTTAATGTGTGAAGTGAAGATCAGATAGGTCGGTAGATAGGTCGATAGAAAGCTGGTTGGCAGACAGACACTGTTGTGTTTTATTCACTGACAGTGTTGTCTTTATCCAAAGGGACAGCAGAGGGCGGTGTCGGACCATGATAAGTATCAGATTATTGATGATGTTTCAATAGGGACTTTGAAACTTGTCTATGAACCTCTCCTGATAATTATAGAAATACATCCCGGTTACAGTCTGGTGAACTGAACACAAGGTACCGCAGATGCTGGATGGTTTAGGTTCTGGATGGTTTAGGTCACTATATTGGAGCTCATTGCGTTTCTGGGGTATAAATAAATAAGGATGGAAATACTAATCAGGTCAGACAGCCTCTGTGGAGAGAGACAAAACATTAACATATCAGGTCGTAGACCTTTCAACAGAACTGGAAGGATTTAGAGGTCTATCAGCTATTAAGCAGCAGAAAGCCAGGGAGAGGGAGAATGGGAGGAATGCAGGAGAGACTTAATAACAAAACTGAGGCTGGTGCATGACAAAGGAGATGTTAATGGGTCAAGTAAAGAACAAGAGATGGGTCTAGAGGAGGTGAAAGTAGCAGAAACACAATTATTACCAACAAACCTCTGCCCATATAAACCGGAGCAGTTGTTACGATCAGAAATTGTTTAACTCACTGTTGAGCCCAGAAAGCTGCAAAGTATCCAATTGAAAGATGATGTGCTTTTCTTCGAGTTTCTGTTGAGCTTCACTGGAGCAGAGAAGGAGGTCGAGGACAGAGAGGTGGGAGTGGGAATGAGAATTAAAAGTATCCGCTAACGAGAATCTCAGGGTCACACTTGCAGCCTGAATGCAGGATGTTCCACAATGCTGTTAGCCTGTTGCTGTATTTGGTCTCTGCAGTAAGTCCCACTCCCCCTGCCCTTTCTACATAACACTGCACATTTTCCTTACACATAGTTATTCAAATTTCCTTCTGAAAGCGACGATTGAAACTGCCTCCCCCGCACTCTCAGGTAGTGCATTCCAGATCCTAACCATTCACTGTGTCAAAAGGTTTCCTCAGTTCACCTTTGGATCTTCTGCCAATTACCATCAATAAGTGACCTCTGGTTCTCAATCAATCCGGTGATGAAACACAGAGACAGAGAGGGTGAATCAGGGAGACGTAGTGGCTCAGTGGAAATGTACGGGACAGAGGGAGACAGAGACAGAAAGATGCACACACACACAAACACACACAGATAAAGAGAGAGAAAGAGAGTGAAAGAGTTGGAGACATAAAGCTGGATGTATACAAATAGAGAGAGAGAGAGAGAGACATTGTCAACCTACTCCACTCTGACTTGTTTACCTGGGCGTCACCATCTCTGCATCACTTCCTAATGCTCTCCCTGTTCCTCCCAATGATTTGTAAAGAGTGGGTTGGTTATTGACAACACTCATCACTCCTGCTCTCTCCCCTGTGCTGATTCAGAGGGCAGCTTAAAGTAAATGATGTATCTGTTACTGACTCTGATCACCCTGTTTCACCGTAAGGCATTTTATTGAAACAATAATTCTACTTAACATTTCTTTTGGTGATGTTTTTATTTATTTATTTCTCTCTGTCTCTCTCCCACTGGACAGAAGTTCCCTGTTTACTGATTTCCTCCTCTCCCTGTCTCTTTCCCAGATGTGAACTCAATGACTATCCACCAGACTCCCGCCGCTGTCTCCAAATTTTCTGAGGAGCCGGTGATGCTGAAATGCACCGTGCAGGGCAGCAGTAACCCTGACATGTTCTGGTACAGACAATACCCGGGGAAGGAGCCACAGTTTATGTTTTACTCCACAGGTACTGATCACAAAAATCCGGAGAAGGCGGTGGACAGTTTCACTGCCGAGAGACCGACTAGCTCCCAGTTCAATCTGGAGCCCTCCAGCCTGCGGGAGAATCACACGGTCGTGTATTTCTGTGCCTGGAGAGATCACAGTGACTCACCGAGATGGAGCAGTTCATCAAAAACACCAAAGGCAGCAGGAAACACCTGTGGAGGGTAAAACTTCCCGGAGCCTCGAATTTCCTTCGTTTTGCAGAGCGAAAGTGTTTATGATAACAAGAAGAGATGGGTCAGAGTGGTAGTGAGAGATTAGATATACAGGTAGTAGAGAATGTGCTAAGAACAATTAACAACGATGACACCAGATCTGAGGTTGTAACTATCAGGAAAGATCAACTATAAAAAGACTTGAGTTTTTCTGCATTGACACTGAGTTTTCCTCCTCTGTAGGGTTAACAGAGGGTGCTCTAGGACCATGAATACACAATGGCCGGGCAAACATTTAATAGGAAAACAGAAAGAGGCAGAGGTCATACAGCCCTCGAGCTTCATACACATTGACAGGAGAAGCACATTCATCACCTTAGAGAGGGATATACACACACTCAACGAGAGAGACAAATCGAGGAAGACCGAGTGTGTGAGAGAGGGATAGAACAAGGACTGAGCAGGTAAGCTATTTACTGTTTTTGTTAATATCTATAGTTGTACTTAACTAAGGGGTAATTGAATAAAAGAAATGGCAGCCAGTGTAGTGTATTGCTCCTCCTGCAGAATGTTCGAGGTGAGGGAAACCTCCGGTGGCCCTGCCGACTTCACCTGCTGGAAGTGCATCCGTCTCCAGCTCCTATCAGACCGTGTTAGGGAATTGGAGCTGGAGCTGGATGAACTGAGGATCATTCGGGAAGCTGAGGGGTTGATAGATAGAAGCTACACGGAGGTCGTTACTCCACAAATCAAAGGCAGCTGGGTAACAGTTAGAGGTGGGAAGAGGTCAGTGCAGGGATCTCCTGTGGTCGTTCCCCTCAACAACAAGTATACAGTTTTAGATACTGTTGGGGGGGACGGCCTATCGGGGGCAGGCTGCAGTGACCGGGCCTCTGGCACGGGGTCCTGCACTGTGGCTCAGAAGGGAAGGAGGGAGAATGGGAGAGCACTAGTCATCGGGGACTCGATGGTGAGGAGTACGGACAGGCGGTTCTGTGGGCGCAGGCGAGACGCACGGATGGTTTGTTGCCTCCCTGGTGCCAGGGTCCGTGATGTTTGTGATCGCGTCTTCAGGATCCTTAAAGGGGAGGGGGAGCAGCCAGAGGTCGTGGTGCACATTGGCACCAACGACGTAGGAAGGAAGGGTGGCACAGATGTTAGAAGTGAGTTTAGGGAGTTAGGCTGGAAGCTGAAAGCTCGGACGGACAGAGTTGTTATCTCTGGTTTGTTGCCGGCGCCACGTGATAGTGAGGCTAGGAATAGGGAGAGAGCACAGCTGAACACGTGGCTGCAGGAATGGTGTAGGAGGGAGGGCTTCCAGTTCTTGGATAATTGGACTGCATTCTGGGGAAGATGGGACCTGTTCAAACAGGACGGGCTGCATCTGAACCAGAGGGGCACCAATATCCTGGGAGGGAGGTTTGCTAGTACTGTTCGGGAGGGTTTAAACTAGTTTGGGAGGGGGATGGGAACCGGACTTGTAATCCAGGGACCAGTGGGTCCACTCAGAAAGACAAAGAGTGTAGTGAGGTATTGGGGAAGGTAGCACTGTCGCAGAGGACAGATGGGCACGGAGAAGGGTTAAAGTGCGTATACTTCAACGCAAGAAGCATCAGGAATAAGGTGAGTGAATTGAAGGCGTGGATGGGCACTTGGGACTACGATGTTGTGGCCATCACTGAAACGTGGATAGGTGAGGGGGAGGAATGGTTTTTGGAGGTACCTGGTTATAGATGTTTTCATAAGATTAGGAATGGTGGTAAAAGAGGTGGGGGGGTGGCATTGTTAGTTAGAAATAGTGTAACAACTGCTGAAAGAATTTTCGAGGAGGATCTGCCGACTGAGGCACTGTGGGTTGAGGTCAGGAACAGGAAAGGAGCAGTCACCTTGATGGGAGTTTTCTATAGGCCCCCCAATAGCAGCAGGGAGGTGGAAGAGCAGATTGGGAAACAGATTTTGGAAAGGAGCAGAAGTCACAGGGTAGTAATTATGGGGGATTTCAACTTCCCAAATATTGATTGGCAACTCTTTAGATCGAATAGTTTGGATGGGGTAGTGTTTGTGCAGTATGTCCAGGAAGCTTTTCTGACTCAGTATGTAGACTGCCCGACCAGAGGGGAGGCAATATTGGATTTGGTACTAGGTAATGAACCAGGGCAAGTGATAGAGCTGTTGGTGGGCGAGCACTTTGGAGATAGTGATCACAATTCTGTAGCATTCACTGTGGTAATGGAGAGGGATAGGTATGTGCAACAGGGCAAGGTTTACAATTGGGGGAAGGGTAGATATGATGCTGTCAGGCAGGAACTGAGGAGCATAAGTTGGGAGCATATGCTGGCAGGGAAGGGCACGGTCGAAATGTGGAACTTTTTCAAGGAGCAGATAGTAGGGGCCATTGATAAGCATGTCCCTGTCAGACAGGGAAGGGATGGTCATGTGAGGGAACCGTGGTTGACAAGAGAGGTTGAGAGTCTTGTTAGGAAGAAGAAGGATGCGTATATAAAGTTGAGGAAAAAGGGCACAGGCATAGCTCTGGAGGGATACAAGATGGCCAGGAAGGATCTGAAGAAAGGGATTAGGAGAGCTAAGAGAGGGCATGAAAAATGCTTGGCGGGTAGGATAAAAGAAAACCCCAAGGCCTTTTACGCGTATGTCAGAAATATGAGGATGACTAGGGGGACCGTAGGTCCGGTCAAGGACAATAGCGGGAGACTGTGTGTTGAGCCGGAAGAGATAAGTGAGGTTTTGAATGAGTACTTCTCTTCGGTATTTACAAATGAGAAGGGGTGTATTACTGAAGAGGACGGTGGGAAGCAGACTGGTAAGCTCGAGGAAGTGCTCGTTAGGAGGGAAGATGTGTTGGGGTTTTTGAATAACTTGAAGATAGACAAGTCTCCCGGGCCTGACGGGGTATATCCAAGGATGTTATGGGAAGCAAGGGATGAAATTGCAGAGCCGCTGGCAATGATCTTTTCATCTTCTCTGCTGACGGGGGTGGTACCAGGTGATTGGAGGGTGGCGAATGTTGTGCCCCTGTTCAAGAAAGGGAATAGGAACAACCCTGGGAATTACAGGCCAGTTAGTCTTACTTCGGTGGTAGGCAAGTTGATGGAAAAGGTGCTGAGGGATAGGATTTCTGAGCATCTGGAAAGACACTGCTTGATTCGGGACAGTCAGCACGGTTTTGTGAGGGGTAGGTCTTGCCTCACAAGCCTGATTGAATTCTTTGAGCAGGTGACCAAGCAAGTGGATGAGGGTAAACCAGTGGATGTGGTGTACATGGATTTTAGTAAGGCATTTGATAAGGTCCCCCATGGTAGACTTATGGAGAAAGTCAGGAGGCATGGGATAGTGGGGAATGTGGCCAGTTGGATTAAGAATTGGCTAACTGATAGAAGGCAGAGAGTGGTCTTAGATGGTAAATACTCAGCCTGGAGCCCAGTTACCAGTGGCGTGCCGCAGGGATCAGTTCTGGGTCCTCTCCTGTTTGTGATTTTTATTAACGACTTGGATGAGGAAGTCGAAGGGTGGGTCAGTAAATTTGCAGATGATACAAAGGTTGGTGGAGTTGTGGATACCGAGGAGGGCTATTGTCGTCTGCAAAGGGACTTGGATAGGTTGCAGTGCTGGGCTGAAAAGTGGCAGATGGAGTTTAACCCTGAAAAGTGTGAGGTCGTCCATTTTGGAAGGACAAACATGAATGCAAAATACTGGGTTAACGGTAGGGTTCTTGGGCATGTGGAGGAGCAGAGAGACCTTGGGGTCTATGTGCATAGATCATTGAAAGTTGCAAGTCAAGTGGATAGGGCTGTGAAGAAGGCATATGGGGTGTTAGCGTTCATTAGCAGAGGGATTGAATTTAAGAGCCGTGAGGTGATGATGCAGCTGTACAGGACCTTGGTAAGGCCTCATTTGGAGTACTGTGTGCAGTTCTGGTCGCCTCATTTTAGGAAGGATGTGGAAGCCTTGGAGAGGGTGCAGAGGAGATTTACCAGGATGTTGCCTGGAATGGAGAATAAGTCTTACGAGGAAAGGCTGAACATTCTAGGCCTCTTCTCATTAGAAAGGAGAAGGATGAGGGGTGACATGATAGAGGTTTATAAGATGATCAGGGGAATAGATAGGGTAGACAGTCAGAAACTTTTTCCCCGGGTGGAGCAAAGCGTTACAAGGGGTCATAAATTTAAGGTGAAGGGTGGGAGATATAAGGGGGATGTCAGGGGAAGGTTCTTTACCCAGAGAGTGGTCGAGGCATGGAATGCCTTGCCCGGGGAAGTTGTTGAGTCAGAAACTTTAGGGACTTTCAAAAGGCTTTTGGATAGGTATATGGATAAAGGAGAATGATGGGGTATAGATTAAATTGTCCTTGACAGAGGACAAAGGATCGGCACAACATTGTGGGCCGAAGGGCCTGTTCTGTGCTGTATGTTCTATGTTCTATGTTCTATGAGAGGAAAACTGACAGAGACAGAGAGACTGAGACAGAGAGACTGGGACTGAGACAGAGAGAGACTGAGAGAGACTGAGAGAGAGAGACTGAGAAAGAGAGATTGAGACAGACAGGAGAAGAGAGAGGAGAGCGAGGAGGACAGAGAGGGGGAACAAGAAAGAGCGAGAGGGAGAACAAAAAACACAGAGGAAGAGACTGAGACAGAGAGACTGAGACACAGAAACAGTGAGGGAGACTGAGAGAGAGAGACTGAGAGACAGAGAGAGACAGAGAGTGAGAGAGAGACAGAGAGAGAGAGACAGAGACAGAGAGAGAGAGACTGAGACAGAGACAGAGAGAAAGCGACTGAGGGAAAGCGACTGAGACAGAGAGACAGACAGAGGAGAGAGAGGAGGACAGAGAGGGGGAAGAAGGAAGTGCGAGAGAAAAGCAAAAAAAACACAGAGGAAGAGAGTGAGACAGATTGGGAGACAGACACACACACACACAGAATGAGACAGGGAGAGAAAGACAGCAAGCAGTAAAACAGAGGGAGACAGTTAACTAAAGACAGAGCGAGTGAAAAACACACGCACACACATGCACAGCTTTGTATCCGTGCCCATTCATCTTCCAGCTCATTGAAGAAGAATATCCCGTGATCTCAGGATTGTAACTATCAGGAAAGAATAACAATAAAAGGACTGGGGCTGTTATAGACTGACACTGTGTATATTTTCACCACAGGGACAGCTGAGGACGCTCTTGGACCATGCGATGTACAATGGCTTTTGAGAAGGAGTTCACAGGAAAACTGAAACAGTGGGAGATCATACAGTCCTCCAGGTTGATATACATGACCAGGAGAAGGAAATCCACATCCTTAGAGAGAGAGAAGAGAGAGAGAGAGACACACACAGCGAGAGAGACAGAGAGAGAGACAAAGAGAGAGAGAGAGAGAGACACACACACAGCGAGAGAGACAAACAAAGAGAGAGAGAGAGAGAGAGAGACCTAATGTGTGTGTATCTGTGAGAGAGAGACTGAAATAAACAGACTGAGACATATAGGGAGGCACAGAAGAGAGACAGAGAGGAAGAAAGGAGCATCACAAGTAAAGGACAGGGAGAGACAGAGAGAGAGAGAGAAAGTGGGTCATTGGCAACCAACTCGATTCTCATTTGTTGATGTGGGAAATGAACGTCACCATCTCTGCATCACTTCCTAATGCTCTCCCTGTTCCTCCCAATGATTTGTAAAGAGTGGGTTGGTTATTGACAACACTCATCACTCCTGCTCTCTCCCCTTTGCAGATTCAGAAGGCAGCTTAAAGTAAAAGATGTATCTGTTACTGACTCTGATCACCCTGTTTCACCGTAAGGGATTTTATTGAAACAATAATTCTACTTAACATTTCTTTAGGATATGGTTTTATTTATTTCGTTCTCTCCTTCTCTCTCTTTCTCTCTACCCACTGGACTGAATTTCCATGTATACTGATCTCCTCCTCTCCCTGTCTCTTTCCCAGATGTGAACTCACAGACTATCCTCCAGACTCCCGCCACTGTCTCCAGATGTTCTGAGGAGCAGGTGAAGCTGAAATGCACCGTGGATGGTACCAGTAACCCTTACATGTACTGGTACAGACAATACCCGGGGAAGGAGCTGCAACTGATGTTTTACTCCCTAACTGCACAAAGAGTGGACTCAGAGGGGACGGTGGAGGGTTTCACCGCCGAGAGACCAACTGACTCCAAGTTCAACCTGGAGTCCTCCAGCCTGCGGGAGAATCACTCGGCCGTGTATTTCTGTGCCTGGAAAGACCACAGTGACTCAGAGAGATGGAGCAGTTCAACAAAAATCCCAAAGGCAGCAGGAAACACCTGTGGGGGATAAAACCGTTTGGTGCCTCTACCTGTTGTTTCCTTATGCAGAGTGAAAGTGTTTGTTACAAAAAAAAGAGTTGAGTTATGATTATAGTGACACACTAGATTTACAGGTACTGCCGAGGGTGCAATGAACGATTAATGAGGATGTCACGAGATCTCAGAATGTAACTATCAGGAATCAATGACAATAATCTGGGTTTTTATGCACTGACCCTGTGTTTACCTTCTCCACAGGGACAGCAGAGGGGGATCCAGGACCATGGACCAGACAATGGCTTTGAGAAGGATTTAGTGAGACAACTAAGATAGCAGGAGATCATGTCGATCCAGCTTGATACACATTAGCAGGACAAGGACACCCACTCCTTTAGAGAGAGAAAGAGAGTGCATGTGTGTAAAAGAGAGAGCGAGGTTCAGTGAGTGAGAGGAAAAACGACAGACAGAGTTAAAGTGACTGAGACAGAGAGGGAGACGGAGATAGAGGCAAAGACAGTGAGACAGCAAGAGACACATAATGAGAGAGAGAGGGACACTGAGAGAGAGACGGAGAGAAAGAGAGACTGTGATAAAGAGCCTGTGATGGATAGGGAGATAGATCTAGAGAGAGGCAGAGAAAGGGAAATAACTAAAGAGATAACAAGAGTATGAGAGAGGGAGAGTCAGAGAGAAGGAGAGAATGGGAGACATAACCTTAGATATATGAGGAGAGAGGGAGAGTCAGAGAGAGAAAGTGAGTGAAGACAGACTGAGATAGAGAGGGAGAGAGAATCTGAGAAAGGAAGAGAGTGGGAGACATATCCCGAGACACATGAGGTGAGAGAGAGAGAGAGAGACAGAGAGGGAGTGCAAGAGAGCAGAAGGTAAACTCTGATAGAGATAGATAGATAGATAGAGAGAGAGAGAGAGAGAGAGAGAGAGAGAGAGAGAGAGAGAGAAGCAGATTGGCAGCCAATTCAATTCTGATTTGTTGACCTGGGGGAATGGGCGTCTCCAACATTGTATCACTTCCTAATGCTCTTCATGTTCCTCCCAATGATTTGTAAAGAGTGGATTTGGACCTTCACAAGACTCTAAGCTCCTGCTCTCACTCCTGTGTCTATTAAGAGAACAAGTTGAAGTGAAAGATGTATCAGTTACTGTGTCTGATAATCCTGTTTCATTGTAAGTGAGCATGAAATACAAAGATTATCGTTAATAACTTTGCTCTCCTCTCCCTGTCTCCCTTCCATTCCCAGAAGTTCCCTGTTTACTGATCTCCTCCTCTCTCCATCTCTCTCCCAGATGTGAACTCACAGACTATCCACCAGACACCCGCCGCTGTCTCCAGATTTCCCGGGAAAGGAGTGGAACTGAGGTGCACTGTGGAGGGGAGCCGCAGTAACTTCAACATGTACTGGTACAGACAAGAGCTGGGGAAGGAGCTGCTGTTGATGTTTTACTCCAGTACTGCTAACTATGTGGATCCAGAGGGGACGGTGGATGGTTTCACCGCCGAGAGACCTGATTAGTGCGAGTTCAACCTGGAGTCCTTCAGCCTGTGGGAGAATCACTCGGCCGTGTATTTCTGTGCCTGGAGTCTTCACAGTGACTCAGAGCGATGGAGCAGTTCAAGAAAAACCCCAAAGGCAGCAGGAAATACCTGTTTCAGATAAAACCAGGCGGTGCTGCGTCCTGTTGGGTGTTTTTATCATTGGTAACATGTTTTTCACAAGAAGACAGGGCGTATTTAAATAGAAATTGAGAGGTTAGATATTGAAACACAGGGGAATTGTGAAATAGACTTGACAGGAATGATATCAGAACACAGAGGTTAAAGTTATCAAGATAGTTTGAACATCGGGGGATTATTTCTCCAGAAAGGAGAAGACAAGGGTAAACTTTCAGCGGTCTTAGAGAGATTATTAAAGATTTTAATATCTGAAATGAAGATCAGATAAAAACAGACAGACAGTCAGACAGACAGATAGATAGATACGGTGTGGTTTTATTTCACTGCGTTTTCTTTCTCCAAAGGGACAGCAGAGTGCGCTGTTGGACCATGATAAACATCAGAGTCTGGAACACAGTTTAACAGTGACCTGGGAACACAAGGAGAACATTCATCACCTCGAAAACACTCCGCCCTTCAATGAGTTCGTGACTTATCAATAACTTTCTGTCGCTCCCTCTCTCCATCCCTCTCTCTCCATCCCTCTCGCTCCATCCCTCTCTCTCCATCCCTCTCTCTCCATCCCTCTCTCTCCATCTCTCTCGCTCCCTCTCTCTCTATTCCCCACTCTACCACTAGCTACAAAGCCGGCGTAAAATGGGAGTTTGCGAATTAACATTCCTGTCTTTTACAGGGGCAGTGACTGTCTCTCTATGTAGCTCGCTATTTCTCTACCTGTCTGACTTTCCCTCCAACTCTCTATTTCTCTACCTCTCTCGATATCAATCTATCTCTCTACCTGGTGATCTATCTCTCTGTCTCTCTATCTATCCAACTTTATATTTAGGTGATTACACTTTGTATGAACTAATTAAACATGCTGCACTAATATAATGAATGACCATCTTTTCCAGGATTTTCTATACATTGACCAGTAGATGATGTGGTTTGTCATCAATTATCTATCAAAATCTTTTATCACCTTCAATATCTGTATCACATCTACCATTAACCTTCTCTGCTCTCAGGAGAGAAACCCCCAGCTTCTCCAGTCTCTCCACAGTAATTGAACTCCCTCATCCCTGGTACCAGTCTGGTTAATCTCCCTCTAACCTTCACTACACAGAGGCGAACAACCCCCCAATGAACAGGAACTAACTCAGCTCGGAACCCTTAACCATCTGAGCGCTGTTTCACACTGTTCAAAGGCGAGATCCCTCTCCAGATAACTTCATCTCTGGGACACCTGCCTCCTGACAGCGAGTTCAGAAGAGCACAAGTGTCCTTCTTGAATAATGGTACCACATTCGCTGTCCTCCAGTCCTCTGAGACCACTCCTGTGGCCAGAGAGAATTGAAATTTTGTGTCAGAGGCCCTGAAATCTCCTCCCTTGCCTCACATAACAGCCTGGGATATGTCTCATCCGGGCTGCGGTCTTTTCCACTTTTAAGACTGCTAAAACAGCTAATACTCCTCCCTTTAAAAGCTAATATGTTCAAGTATATCACAACCCCCCTCCCTGATATCTACACCTACATCATCCTTCTCCATAGTGAACATAGTGAAATATGCCGTTCTTACACGGTCTGGCCTATATGTGCCTCCAGACCAACAGCAATGTTGTTGACTATTAACTGCCCAGCAGGCATTCCCGAAGATGGTTCACCACCACCAACTCAAGGGCAATAAGGGATGGGCACACTCTCCGGGTACAGAGGGTTGTTTCCCTGAATTCTACTCTATCAAATCCCTTTCTGAAATGTGAACACCTCTATTCAATCTCCCCCTATCCTCCTGTGTTGCATCATTCTACAACATTGCTACACAATGTAATGGGGTGGAGCAGAGTGTCGCAGTAAGTGACTGCCAATCACAATGACAACCGGATGCTGGGTATTTAATTGGATACAATATAGAAACCGCCTGCAAGTGCGTTGTTGAAAACTCCACACGTTCGCACATCGAGTTAGTATCGAATGAAGAAATCATGTTGCATGAAGTTCTCAGTCTAATCTTGATGGCTGCACTCTTCCCACGTAAGTCAAAGTCAGAAACTGTGTCGAATAATGTATTGTAATGTCAGCGGTGATTCTGTTCCATAACACTGCTGTGTCAGAGTCTCACTCCAGAACACTTGAGCTCAAAGTCAAAACTAACACCCCAGGTGTCAGGGCTGAGGGAGTGCTGGACTGTCGCAGAGGCAGTACTGCGGGTGTGCTGCACTGTCGCAGAGGCAGTACTGAGGGTATGCTGCACTGTCGCAGAGGCAGTACTGAGGGAGTGCAGCACTGTCACAGAGGCAGTACTGAGGGAGTGCTGCACTGTTGCAGAGGCAGTACTGAGGGAGTGCCGCACTGTCGCAGAGGCAGTACTGAGGGAGTAACTACATTGGTTGCAAAGCCCTTTCTGATGCCCTGAGGTCCTGAACGGCGATATATTAATGTAAGCCCTCTCTTTCTTGCAATGCAGCCTCTGCTCCAATCCATTATTGACTGAAATAATAATCTAATCGATGTTCCGTCCCACAGGAATACTCTCCTCCTATGTGGAACAGTCACCCTCTTTCCTATCGATTGCAGCAGGAGAGTCGACAACACTCAGATGCACGCTGACCAATACTGCCTATTCCTATATGTACTGGTACAGACAACAGCCAGACAGGGCACTGGAAGCTCTGTTCTATTCTGCTGGAACAGGGTCTGTTACCAATTACACATCCGAGTCATTTAAGGCAGACAGAGCCAGCAATACACTGTTTACTTTGGCACTGAGAGACGCCGCTCCATCTCACACCGCTGTCTATTTCTGCGCTTGTAGTATCACACAGTGTTTGAGAAAGCGGATCAGCAGCTGCAAAAACCTGCAGCGGATGAACGGGAGTTCAGTGCTCATCTTCAACTGGCAGGGGGCAGCAGTAGATTGAAGCTTATTGTTCATATCTATCTGTCCACCTGATTGTTTATCTCTCTGTCTCTCTATCTATCTATCTCTTTACCTGGTTATCTATCTCTCTGTCTCTCTATCTATCTAAATCTATATTTAGGTAATTACAGTTTGTATGAACTAATTAAACACACTGCAGTAATGTAATGAATGACCATCTTTTCATTGATTTTCTATATATTGACCAGTAGATGATGTGGTTTGTCATCAATTATCTATCAAAATCCTCTATGATCTTCAATATCTGTATCACATCTAATTAACCTTCTCTGCTCTAAGGGCAGAAACCCCCAGCTTCTCCAGTCTCTCCACAGTAACTGAAGTCCCTCATCCCTGATACCAGTCTGGTTAATCTCCCTCTAACCTTCACTAAACAGAGGCGAACAACCCCCCAATGCACAGGAACTAACTCAGCGCAGAACCATTAACCATCTGAGCGCTGTTTCACACTGTTCAAAGTGAGACCCCTCTCCAGATACCTTCATCTCTGGGACACCTGCCTCCTGAAAGCGAGTTCAGAAGCTGCTGAAAACTCTTTACCCACTTTCATCTTAGACTCGAGTCACATTTGATGTGTTCTTCAAAGAAACTAGCAGTTCAGACCAGTGAACAATTTAACCCTTTAACTCCCATTCACCATGGAGGTTCGGCAGCAGAGCAGTTATGTTACTGGGCTAGTAATCCAGAGGCATGGACTAATGATCCCCAGACTTGAGTTCAATTCCCACCGGGGCAGAAATGCAATTTAAATTCAATTAATTAAATAAATAAAAATCTAGAATGGAAAGTATGAGTAATCCTGAACATGGAGTGTCGTAAAAACCCAACGTCTTCATTGATTACCTTCAGGGAAGGAAATCCGCCATTCCTACCTGGTCTGGCCTATATGTGACTGCAGACCCACAGCAATGTGGTTGACTGTTAACTGCCCTCTGATATGGCCCAGCAGGTATTCCCGAAGATGATTCACCATCACCTTCTCAGGGGCAATAAGGGATGGGCACACTCTATGGGTATAGAGGGTTGTATCCCTGAATTCTACTCTATCAAATCCCTTTCTGAAATGTGATCACCTCTATTCAATCTCCCCCTATCCTCCTGTGTTGTATCATTCTACAACATTGCTATACAATGTAATGGGGTGGAGCAGAGTGTCGCAGTAAGTGACTGCCAATAACAATGACAACCGGATGCTGGGTATTTAATTGGATACAATATAGAAACCGCCTGCAAGTGTGTTGTTGAAAACTCCACACGTTCACACATCGAGTTAGTATCGAATGAAGAAATCATGTTGCATGAGGTTCTCTGTCTAATCGTGATGGCTGCATTCTTCCCACGTAAGTCAAAGTCAGAAACTGTGTAGAATGATGTATTGTAATGTCAGCGGTGATTCTGTCTGGAACACTCCTGTGTCAGAGTCTCACTCCAGAACACTTGAGCTTAAAGTCAAGGCTGACAACCCAGGTGTCAGGACCGAGGGAGTGCTGGACCGTCGCAGAGACAGTACAGAGGGAGTGCTGCACTGTCGCAGATGCACTATTGAGGAAGTGCTGCTCTGTCGACGAAGCAGTACTGAGGGAGTGCTGCACTGTCGCAGAGGCAGTACTAAGGGGGTACCTACATTGGTTGCAAAGCCGTTTCTGATGTCCTGAGGTCCTGAACGGCTCTATATTAATGTAAGCCCTTTCTTTCTTGCAATGCAGCTCCTGCTCCAATCCATTATTGACTCAAATATTAATCTCATCGATGTTCCATTCCACAGGAATACTCTCCTCCTATGTGGAACAGTCGCCCTCTATCCTATCGATTGCAGCAGGGGAGTCGACAACACTCAGATGCACGCTGACCAATACTGGCTAACCCCATATGTACTGGTACAGACAACAGCCAGACAGGGCACTGGAAGCTCTGTTCTATTTGTTAACAGAAGGGTCTGTTACCAATTACACGTCCGAGTCATTTAATGCAGTCAGAGACAGCGATACACTGTTTACTTTGGCACTGAGAGACGCCGCTCCAACTCACACCGCTGTCTATTTCTGCAATTGCAGTATCGCACAGTGTTTGAGAAAACGGATCAGCAGCTGCAAAAACCTGTAGTGGATGAACGGGAGTTCAGTGCTCAACTTCCAACGGCATGGGGCAGCAGTCGATTGAATCTCAGTGCTCATTTACCACCAGCAGGGGGCAGTAGTGGATTGAATCTCAATGCTCATTTTCCACCAGCAGGGGGCAGCAGTAGATTGAATCTCAGTGGCTCATCTTCCACCAGCAGGGGGCAGCAGTAGATTGAATCTCAGTGCTCATCTTCCACCGGCAGGGGGCAGAAGTAGACTGACTCTCAGTGGCTCATTTTCCACTGGGAGGGGGCAGCAGTAGATTGAATCTCTGTTCATTTTCTGCCACCAGGTCATGGAATCATCTTGGATAACAGCACATAAGGAGCCCATTCAGCCCATCTCCCCCCTACTGGCTTATTTGAAAGAACTGTCCAGTTAATGCTCTTCCCCCCTGCTACTCTCCCATAGCCGTGCACATTGTTTCCATTCACGTGTACATTCCATTCCCTTTTGAACGTTCTTGTTCAAAGTGCTTCCAACACCCTTTCAGACTGTGCTAACCACATCATAACAACTCGCTGCTTAAATAAATCATCACTTCTCCCCCCTCCCCCCACTAATTCATCTGCCAGTTACATTTAATCAATGTCTCCTGGTTACCTTCTACCTATAGAAGCAGTTTCTATTCATTTAATATTTATAAAAATTCTTTAATGGGATGTGAGCATCGCTGACTAGTCCAACATTTGCTATCCATCCCAAGTTGCCCTTGTCCTTCTTGGTGATAGAGGTAGCGTGTTTGGAAGGTGTTGTCGAAGGAGCCTTTGGGAGTTGATGCAGTGCATCTTGTATATAGTCCACACTGCTGCCACTGTGTGTCGGTGGTGGAGGGAGTGAATGTTTGTGGATAGGGTGCCAATCAAGCGGGCTGTTTTGTCCTGGGTGGTGTCGACCTTCTTGAGTGTTGTTGGAGCCACACTCGAGTGGAGAGTATTCCATCACCCTCTTGACTTGTACCTTGTAGAGAGTCTGCATTAGTTTGAGGGGTTGCCTTGTTGATGGTGGACAGTCTTTAAGAAGTCAGGAGGTGAGGTACCCAAGACTCAACGTGCTTTCTGAGTGGGTACAACTCTCCTCTCTGAGTTGGAAGGTGCCACTACACAGACTGGAGCCAATAAAAAGGCTGACACTTTCGTGCCAAATAAAACTGCAGGTAAGTCAAAACAAATCCACCGACCGAAAATGTGTACTCAAATGCATATTTCACATTATTTTCTCTGATTAAGCAGAATTACTGCACACAATTTTGAATGCAACACAAACGCAACAAATTGATGCTAAACCCTTTATAAAAAGTCTGGTTTGGCCTCAACTGGTGTAGCGTGTCCACTTCTGTACATAACATTGTAGGGAGGATGGAGAGGGTGCAAAGGAGATTTATAAGGAGGTGACCCGGCGTGAGGGATTTCGGCGATGTGGAGATCTGGGAGAAGCGGTTCATTGGAACAGACAAGGTTAGAAAAAGTCCCAGAGCCCAATCCAGAAGGTCAGTGGTGCGATGATGGACCACACCACTGCTCATTCAATCCACAAACATTGGAATGTTTCCCATTCCATCCATGATCTTCCCACTTCATGTAAAGTGCATCTATGGAATAGTTAACTTGTCACCCCCACTCCTGGTCTAACCTTTCACATTTCCATTGTTACCGAGTCCTGAAGGATATTTAAGAAAGATAGTGAACATTTACTCTTGTAACATCTCAGCTTTCCTGAAATGACCCTCCCAGCAATGCACACATCCCATCACTGAATACATTCAGATACAATTGGAAGTGAATAAGCTTGATAATGATGGTGGAGTGAGCATCTTTTCATGGTTATGAGGCTGCTGAGGGTGAGGCTGACACAGATGCTGGCGGTCGGGAGGAGGGTGATAATGTGTCCTCAGATGATAATGATGAGTGTGAGGATGGTGTCAGGATGAATGTGGTTATGATCAGGGGAGTACTGAAGGTATTGATGATCCCAACACACCCGCCCAGTTAATCACCTCTCCACCACAGAAGATAGTTTACATCACATTTACTCCCTTCCTTTCTGCAACTTTCAAAGACATGAAACAGAACTGCAGGCCCAGAAACCGATGTGCTGAGGGTCAAACATTGGTCGCTCCCCAGAAATGACGAGTCCTCGGGGAGCCCAGGAGCAAAGAAAGAAAGCTTGGCTCCGCCTATGAAAATGTTGAAGATGATGGAGACGGAAGCTGTAAATTCCAGTCAGTTCCCAGGACTTTGAGATACTCTGCAATAAAAGTGCTCAGTCATTTCATATAAAACCACATGGATCCTTCACCCTCCAGAGATGGCTGTGTCTCAGCTCTGGGTTGTGTTGTTGGTGTTAACGGGTAAGGAGGTGTCTGAACTGTGAGGTTACAATGATGTACATGTGTCTCTGATTCTCAGTCTCTGTCTGTCTTTGTCTCTCTCCTTCTCCCTCTATATTTCTTTCTCTCTCTCTCATCCTCTCTCTCGCTCTCTGCCTCTCTGCCTCAAACTGGTACCCACCGCTCTATCTCTCTTTCTCTACCCACTTCTATCTCTTCTTGTTGGTAAGAATATATACATTGTCCCTGGTTTTATCTCTCTCTTTCTCTCTCTCCCTCTCTGTGTTACAGATGTGGAGGCCGTGTTGATCCAACAGACTCCCGCTTCCATATCCCATTCCCCGGGCTCTCCAGTCAGGATCCAGTGCGTTTACACAAAGGCAGATGCTAGCTCTGTTTTCTACTGGTACCGATGGCATCCGGACCGTGAGCCCGAGAACCTTTTCTATTCCTACCCCGCCGGAACGGTCACCCCCTCCAGAGAGGAGGCCCGACAACACCCATTTTTACCTGGAGTCCTCCAGACTGTTGGTGAATCAATCAGCCGTGTATTACTGTGCCTGGAGTCTGCACAGTGACTCAGAAAGTCGCCGGAGTTCAGCAAAAACTCTAAAGGGGGAGGAAAGCACTTGTGGGAGATCAACCTGTCTGTCTATCTCAGTGTCTTTCTGTCTCTCTGACTATCTGCGGGTTTCTGTGTCGCTTTGCGCGTCTCTGCATCCATCCATCTATCTATCTATCTCTCCATCTGTGTCTGTCTGTCTGTCCATCTATCTATCTGTCTATCAAACTGTCTCTCTCTCTATCTCTCTCTATCTCTCTCTCTCTCTCTCTATCTATCTATCTATCTAGCTATCTATCTATCTCGCTGTCCATTTTTGGTTACATTGCACTATTTGTCTATCTATGTACCTCGATCATATACATATTTGTCACCGAGTTATCTATCTATCTGTCTCTCACCTCTCTAAATATGCATCCACCATATATCTGACGTTTATCATCTATCGAACACCATTCTTTACACCATACCAGTTTAATTATTGATATATCATGATTTGTATTTTACTGATAGTTTCATCTTCTTGCTCCACTTCGACTCAGAGTACATCAATACATTATGAATTATTAAAAATGCTGCAGCAATGTGCTCAGATCCTTCTCGTTAAGGCAGCCTCTACCTGTAAAGAACAGATTCCGAGGTGGGGTAAATGGGTTCATGGTCCTGTTGAATGAGCTGTCGGTGGTTTAGGACAAGAGATACACATAGCTCCCTGTTGTACATGTCCCCAATGATTCATACAATGCAAAAGTGAGACACCTCCCCAGATAGGTCTCTCACTGGAACACCTGCCTCCTGACGGCGGTTTGAGCATCTGTTTAAAACAGTTAACCCACTTCTTCATGACACTGTCGCTTTTCAAAGTATCTAAGATTTCACCCCAATGTAAAACATAACCCTTGAATTGTTGTTTAGCACAGGGGAAATTAATTTTGATCTGTCTAATACAAACAAGCAACTTGATGCGTCTTATTTGTTTATAGAATCATACAGCAGAGGCAAAGGCCTTTCAGCCCATTGAGCCTGGCCTGGCTGTTCGAAAGAGCTACCCAATGCAACACATATCATCCTCCTTCCATCCCTCTGCATCTTACCCTATCAGCACCTCCTTTATCTCACATGTCCTCATATAGTCTCCCACTTAAATGCATCTCCACTCGTGGCCTAAACCCACTCTGTTAATGCGGGTTCCACATTCTCCCCACTCCCTGGGTAAAGTCATTGATTCTGAATTGCCTATTGGATTTATTAGTAACTGCCTTATATTGGTGACCCTCTGACCACCTCCAGGCGCATATCCATTGTATCTCGAGATAAGGAGGCCCAAAAGAGTTTTGCATCTCCCCTATTCAATTTCTCCCACTCCCTGCTCCTCCCCAATCGCCCTGCATTTCGTTTCAACTTCAAGGTTTTGTCCAACTGCCTTTTTGAAACTTCCTCTTGAATCTGCTTCCCTCTCACTTTCAGGCAGAGTGTTACATATTATAACTCACTGGTTTAAACAGATTCTCCTGATCTATCCCTCTGAAACTGTTAGTCATGATCCTATATCTGAGTTCTCTGTTCTCTGAAGCTCCAGCAGGGGAAATAATTTCTCCCTTTGTACTCTATCAAACAGCTGTGCAGCTAGTGTAAAACATCCCATTAGCTTGCTCTGATCTATCCCTCTGATAATGTTAGTGTTTTTATCCTACTGAAGATGTTGTTAAATTTGTTTGTGTTTTTCTCCTGTTGCGGTTGTTGTTGAATTTGTTGGTGGCTTTCTCCTGTTGACGTTGTTGTTGAATTTGTTGGTGTTTCTCTCTTGTTGAGGTTGTTGCTGAATTTGTTGGTGTTTCTCTCCTGTTGAGGTTGTTGTCGAATTTGTTGGTGATTTTCTCCTGTTGAGGTTGTTGTCGTTCTGTTGGTGTTTCTCTCCTGTTGAGGTTGTTGCTTAATTTGCTGGTGTTTTATCCTACTGAAATTGTTGTTGAATTTGTTGATAATTTTCTGTGTTGAGGTTGTTGTTGAATTTGTTGGTGTTTCTCCCCTGTTGAGGTTGTTGTCGAATTTGTTGGTGATTTCCTCCTGTTGAGGTTGTTGTCGATCTGTTGGTGTTTCTCTCCTGTTGAGGTTGTTGTCGAATTTGTTGGTGTTTTTCTCCTATTGAGGTTGTTGCTGAATTTGCTGGTGTTTTATCCTACTGAAATTGTTGTTGCATTTGTTGGTGTTGCTCTCCTGTTGAGGTTGTTGTTGAATTTGTTGTTGATTTTATCCTGCTGAAGTTGATGTTAAATTTGTTGTTACTTCTCTCCTGTTGAGGTTGTTGTTGAAATTGTTGGTGTTTCACTCCTGTCGAGGTTGTTGTTGAATTATTTGGAGCTACTATCCTGTTGAGGTTGTTGTTGAATTTGTTGGTGATTTTCCACTGTTGAGGTTGTTGTTGAATTTGTTGGTGATTTTATCCTATGGAAGTTGCAGCATTTGTTGGTGTATCTCTTCTGTCGAGGTTGTTGTTGAACAAGTTGGGGTTTTACTGCTGTTGAGGTTGTTGGTGTTTTCATTCTGCTGACGTTGTCGTTGAATTGGTTGGTGATTTTTTCCTGTTGAGGTTGTTGTTGAGCATAAAAACAGATGGTAGGAGTTTTTACATAAAAAGCAAGGGAGTAGCTAAAGTTGACGTTGTTTCTTTAGAGGTAAAGACAGGAAAAATCATCATGGGGAATGAGGAAATGGCAGGGGTATTGAACTAATATTTTGTGCCTGTCTTCACAGTAGAAGACACAAGTTCCATACCAGAAATAGGCAGTTATCTGGGGCCTAAAAAGAGTGAGGAAATTAAGGATATTCTTATAAAATGAGAAAAAGTCTTGGAGAAACTTGAGGGATTAAAATCTGACAAGTCCCCTGGAACAGATGGATTATATACCAGAGTTCTAAAAGAGATAGCTGCAGAGAGAGTGGATGCGCTGGCTATAATTTTCCAGAATTCCTTAGATTCAGGAATAGTCCCATCAGGTTGAAAGCTGACAAATGTTACATGGCTTTTCAAAAAAGGAGCTAGTGAGAAATCTCAGGATAAGGTGTCAATCATTCCGGACTGAGATGAGGAGAAATGACTTCACTCAAAGTGTTGTGAATCTTTGGAATTCTCTATCCCAGAGTGTTGTGGATGCTCCTTCATTGAATACATTTAAGTCTGGGATTTTTGATCTCTCAGGTAATCAAGGGATATGGGGAGCAGGCAGGAAAGTGAAATTGAAACCCAAGATCAGCCATGATTGTATTGTATGACGGTCAGGCTCGATGGGATATATGGTCTACAGCTGCTCCTATTTCTTGTGTTCTGTGGGTCTCAAGTCACATGTAGGCCAGACCAGGTAAGGACGGCGGATTTCCTTCCCTAAAAGTCATGAGTGAGCCAGCTGGGTGTCAGGGCACCTTAACTGAGACTCGCTTTCAATTGCAGATTTTGTGATGAAATAATTATATTTATTCATTAATTGAATTTAAATTCCACCAGCTGACCTGGTGGGATTCTAACGCATGTCCCCTGGAGATTCACTCTAGCCTCTGGATTACCAGCTCAGTGACATGACATCTACACTGCCATCTGCCCCAGGCTAGTCTGGAACATGGTCCCATCGGGACGAATAGCCTGAATTTGTGCTGCATATTAAATCTAATTCAATGTCACTAGCGACACCAGCCAAAGCAATGGATAAAAAGTGGGAAGACGGAGAAATTTCAAAGCATGTCTTCAGAATGCCTATTTTATCGATTGCACTTTGCAAATCTCAGGTGCCTGTAGTTACACATTACAGCCACGAGGTGGAGATGGGGCTCCACCGCAGCCTGTGTCCCACTTGCTTCTGGAAAGACTGAGTGAGCAATGCAGCAGTGACTTGACCAATCTTCCTAATAGTCAATTCCACTAACTCTGAAACAGATTAAAATCATAACCATTCCACACAAAATAGACAATTGGATTTCCCCAAGTCTGCACGTTCATAGTGAATGGTTTGAGCAGACTTGTGATGTACTAAAACAGATGATCGGAAGGAAGTAAAGAGAAGCAAAGTCAGAAAACAGTGAAAGAAAAATGGAGAAGGAGGAATTTTATATAAAAACACATATTCAGGGATGCACACATCACTGACAAGGTCGGTATTCATTGCCTATGCCGAATTGCCCTTAACTGAATGACTTGCTAGCCCATTTCAGAGGCAGTTAACAGTGAACTACATTGCTATCAGGTGATACATTTTCGCAGAAGGGAGACAGAGAGGAAATACAGACTTAATGACACAGGCCTAAAGAGTGTTCAAGGACAGAGTGACCTGGGGGTTAATGTGCATAGATCTTTGAAGGTGGCAGGACATATTGAGATAGAGGTTCACGAAGCTTATGGGATCTTGGGATTCATGAATAGAGGTATAAAGTACAAAAGCAGGGCAGTTATGCTCAACATATATGAGGTTTTGGTTAGGCCCCAACTTGAGCATTGAGCCCGGTTCTGGTCACCACACTTTGGGAAGGATGTAAGGTCCTTGAGAGGGTGCAGAGGCGATCTACCGGGATGGTTCCAGGGATGAGAGATTTTAGCTGCATGGTTAGTTTGGTGAAGCTGTGGTTGTTCTCCTTGGAGCATAGGAAATTGAGGGGAGATTTGACAGAAGTGTACAAAATGAAGGGAGGTTGCGGAAAATAGACAAAGAAAATCTGTTCCCATGAGCTGTTGGAGACAAGGACTGGGGGACACAGATGTAAGGTTTTGGGGAAGAGATACAGGGGCGATCTGAGGCATATTTTGTTGACACAGCGCGGTGTAATGATGCGGAACTCACTGCCTACCTGGATGCTGGAAGCAGAGAGAATGAATGATTTCAAAATGTAATTGGATGTGAACTTGGAGAGAAATAAACTTGCTTGGGGAATGGGACTAACTGGATTGCTGTATAGAGAGCTCACACGGACTCGAAGGGCCGAACGTGCTCCTCCTCTGCTGTTCTGACTCTGCCCTACTCGCATTCCTGTTCACATATGCTATTGCTAATAGAATATTTTAGAATTCGCTAACAGATCTGCAATCGACTCCCAGAATAACTGTGGTTTATTTTAAATCGATGGCTCTGATCACACGTTTGTAGGCGTTATTTTATTCAGCAACTCCTGCTCTGGGCTCCCCTATACCAACTAATACCTGATCACACCGTGGACCCTACTCAACCCATTGAATGAAATAGAAGTAATTCCACTCATGCCCCACAATTGTTTTGTGGAACGAGGATCTGAGCGAGTTAACAACACTTCAATCTCAGATGACCGTGGACTGGAAGCTCAACAGTTGAAGCAATCCCCTGCCATGATAACTCACTTCCTCCCCCTTACTTTCAGGCTTGCAATATCCGTGATGCCATTTCCAGTCGTCTATGTTGCACTTTTTCCCCCATGTCTTCAACAAGAGGCGCCACATTCTTCCCACCTCTCCTGCTGCCAGACCACATCTTGGTTACCTCACCAAGATGGAATTCAAACTCCTGCTCTGGGCCTTTTCATTGCTGATGCCGCGTAAGTAACTTCAGAATGCTATTATTGTTTCATTTAACCTGAGATTCTTTAAGAAATACACTTAATGATCCGTATGTCATATCGTTCATTGATGTTGTCATTGTCCCCTTCATATAGAAACAGACATTGAGTTATTTTGCACTGATATTTGCTTCTATAACCGGTGCATGATCTGCCAGACAGGACCTCACTCTTATTCTTAGAAAACTGGAATAAATTACATTTAAAACTAAATTGAGATGAGAAAAGTTGGGGAATGAACTCATTGCATAGCTTTTTCAAAGAGCTAGCACAGGCCTGCTGGGATGAACGGCCTCCTTCACATGTTGGATGATTGTCTGAGCTCATATTCGATCAGAAAATGCACTGGGATGCACTGCAGACTTTTCCTGATGTGGCTGCGTTAACTGAATCTTGGACCCTTTCCTTTCTCCCCCCTTCCCACTGCCCTAGATTGTTGTCGATGTGCCTCAGTGTCCCAGACACCCAGTGAACTGACTGTGGGACATGGGGAGAGCGCAACACTGACCTGTCAGCAGAAGGACACGGAGCACATCACCATGCTCTGGTACCGCCAGCACAACGGGCAAGGCCCCGAGCTTCTGGTGACAGACGTGTCTGGGAGCAAGCCGACTTTCCAGGAAGGGTTCGAGATTGCATTCGAGGTGGTGAGAGCCGACATTCAAAGGTGCACGCTGAAAATTCAGACTGCAGGCCCCGGAGATAGGGCGATGTATTACTGCGCCGCCACTGAAGGAGCACAATGCTTCAAACCCCTTCCACACTATGACAATAACCACTCAGGTTCATTGCTACAGCTATCCTCTTCTGTTCATCTCCTCGCCGTCTCGGGGTCTGACTTTGTCTGGTTGCCTTTGCGAGTCTACATCTGTATCTTTCAGCTGCCAACCAGCTCTTATAGAGATAAATAGATGGCTCGGTAGCCTGAAAGACAGAGTTATAAACAGACCAATGGATAGATACATCTTAGTATCTTAGAATATCATCCTGTAACATTTGAATCCATCACAAATATTACACAATATTGATCATCTGGTTAACAATTGAAATCAAAATATTGCCAGTTGTCATCGACATTCATAATCGCTGAATTGTTACAGCACAGAAGTAGGCCATTCGGCCCATCGTGTCTGCACTGGCTCTCCGAAAGAGCAATGGGTTTCACTGGGAAAGTAACAAACACAGCTTGTTGCAGTTGCATCATGCTGCCACTGGTCGGCGCAGTGGCTCCACTATATTTCGCGCCACCACAGGCTTTGGCGCCGCTGATCAATGAGTGAATTCCTCTGCTTCTGCAATCTTTTCACTTTAAAGGCTAAATGCAGTTAGATTGCCACTTTACAGTGATGTTATATGAGCCGCCGCCGCTGCCATCGAACTATCCACCTTCTCTTCCTCCACTACTGATTTTAATTTGCAAAAGGATGTTAATAATCCCCTGTTGTGCGCCATAAGCTCTGGAGTCACTCAAAGCAGCTATCGTTGCACCACCCCTTGTTTTTTTCACCTACCCTCTCCAACACCTCGCTACCTTCAAAATTTCCCTCGATTCAGCATGAAAGCAAGCTCACAAAGGGAAGAGAGTGAAGATATTGGCAGCAGAGTAGAAAGTGGGGTGGAAGGAGGGAAATGGAGAGAAGAAACAAGTGGAAAGGGGCGGAAGGAAGCAAACAAAAGAATGGGATACAACTTAAAGGTAGGGGCGGGGATCATTGCCTTGAGATAACTTCCTCTGATGACAATCCGCTCTGCCTACACCTCATCTCTCTCCCTCCCTTAAAACCCAGAGTAACCAGCAGAAAGTCTCTCAGATCCACAGCAAACATGCCTTTCAGTTTCATCGTCTTTGCTATTTCCCTTCTGGCGCTGAGTAGGTTAACACTCTGTCCCAATCACTCTTCTACATTTGATCAACTGAAAGGGATGATTAATGATCTCAATAAAACTGAGCAGCAGTGACTTGTTAAATCAGTAATCGATTATTTCATATAAGACAGTGAACTCATTAATCTGTCCCCTAGTTTGGGAAGACAAGTGTTATTATTATGATGTTAACTCTTTAATGTTTGCACCCACTTGCAAGCTTGTGGATTCCACGATTCTATTTTACAGTTGTAAAGATCCAGGTGCTTGTAGGAAATTGGGACACAGACCGAATTTCCGTCGTTAATCCGGTGCAACACCGACGTCCATCGTCGCAATTGTAACTCCATCGATACTAGTTCATTCCCTCTAATTTCTCTTTCTAGGTGATGTGATACATCAATGGCCTCAGTCACTGGCTGTTAAACAACCAGGACCCGTGGAAATGAACTGTCTGCAGAAAGGAACAGTTCGCAACTACATGTACTGGTATCGTCAGTCCCCCGGCAGAGGATTCCTGTTAATCGGGATTAACTTTCTAAGCAATGATCCTCAGTATGAATAATAAAAGCAAAATACTGCGGATGCTGGAAATCTGAAACAAAAACAAGAAATGCCGGATTCACTCAGCAGGTCTGGCAGCATCTGTGGAAAGAGAAGCAGAGTTAACGTTTCGTCAGTGACCCTTCTTCGGAACCTCAGTATGAAGATGGTTTTAAGAGCGGGTTTGTTATTACCAGGAGTCTGGACAATAAGAAATCCACTCTGACGATCGAGAGTGTGAACGCCACGGACGAGGCGGTGTATTTCTGTGCAGCTGGTGATGGGACACAGCGGTTCAGAGTCATTGGCCGCCTTGACAAAAACCCTCACACGTCTCCCTTCAAACGGGTGCATTTAACCCAGCAGTCGGTGAAGAGCAGCCCTGGCTGATCGGATGCGGATCTGCACCTGTTCAGTGCCCGTTCGAGTGGCAGAACGCCCATGTTCTAACTCCCCACAACCTCCAGACAGACAACACACACTGTCTGTGCCCACACCTGAATAATGGCCCTTTGAAATACAATTCAACCCGAACCTCAGATAGACCACACCTGGACAATTGTGCATACTGTGCACAATTCTCAGCTCGATATGCCTTGTGTAGACGACGCCTTAAGTGCTGAGGACAGTTCAGACTTCCAAATACCTTACTTAGAGCGCTTCTGGAGCCCTGTGTACAGTTCTGGTCTTCATCGACCTTGGTTGGACCAAATCTGCAGTGCTGTGCACAGTGCTGGTCTCCATATTACACAGAGAGGTAATGAGCAGAAGTGCAAAAATGATTTACAAGAATGATACCAGAGCACAAAGGTTATAACTATCAGGAAAGATTGAAAAGTCTGGGATTCTTTTCCCCAGTCAAGAGAAGGCTGAGGGGTGACCTGATAGAGGTGTTCAAGATTATGAAGGAATATGATAGGGCAGAGGTGCGAAGATGCCTGCACTTGTAGGAAAGGCCAGGAATACATCATACTCACTAATAACTCCAAGAAATGAATTTACACAGAGTAGTGAGAATGTGGAATTCGGTAGCACACAGAAAAAAATGATGTGTATAACCAGATATATGTAAATAGATGCTGGATGAAAAAATTGGGGAGCAGGAAATAGCACGTCATACTGATAGGGCTGGATGAAGACATTGTTTATGTTCTTTCATCAGATGTGGGAATAAAATGTGAGAATAAGCTAACCAGCAATATAACCACAGATAGTAGGAGTTTTTACATAAAAAGCAAGAGAGTAGCTAAAGTTGACGTTGGTCCCTTAGAGGGAATGACAGGAGAAATTATCATGGGGAATGGGGAAATGGCAGGGGTATTGAACTAATATTTTGTGCCTGTCTTCACAGTAGAAGACACAAGTTCCAGACCAGAAATAGGCAGTAATCTGGGGGCTACAAAGAGTGAGGAAATTAAGGATATTCATATCAATTGAGAAAAATTCTTGGAGAAACTCGAGGGATTAAAATCTGACAAGTCCCCTGGACCAGATGGATTACATCCTCGAGTTCCAAAAGAGATAGCTGCAGAGAGAGTGGAGGCGCTGGCTATGATTTTCCAGAATTCCTTAGATTCAGGAATGGTCCCATTGGATTGAAAGCTGACAAATGTTACACGGCTTTTCAAGAAATGAGGCAGTGAGAAATCTCAGGATAAGGGATCAATCATTCCGGACTGAGATGAGGAGAAATGACTTCACTCAAAGGGTTGTGAATATTTGGAATTCTCTATCCCAGAGTGTTGTGGATGGTCCTTCATTGAATACATTTAAGGATGGGATTTTTGATCCCTCAGGAAATCAAAGGATATGGGGAGCAGGCAGGAAAGTGGAATTGAAACCCAAGATCAGCCATGATTGTATTGAATGATGGAGCAGGCTCGATGGGATATATGGTCTACACCTGCTCCTATTTCTTGTGTTCTGTGGGTCTGGAGTCACATGCAGGCCAGACCAGGTAGGTACGGCGGATTCCCTTCCCTAAAAGACATGAGTGAGCCAGCTGGGTGTCAGGGAGCCTCAACTGAGACTAGCATTCAATTGCAGATTTTCCAATGAAATAATTGTATTTATTCATTAATTGAATTTAAATTCCACCATCTGACCTGGTGGGATTCGAACGCATGTCACCTGGAGATTCACCCCAGCCTCTGCTTTACTAGCACAGTGATATGCCAACTACACTGCCATCTGCTCCAGCCTAGTCTGGAACATGGACCCATCGGGCCGCATAGCCTGAATCTGTGCTGCAAATTCTATCTAATTCGATGTCACTAGCGTCACCAACTGACGCAATGGATAAAAAATGGGAAGACGGAGCCATTTCAAAGCATGTCTTCATAATGCCTATTTTATCATTTGCACTTTGCAAATCTCGGGTGCCTGTAGTTACACATTACAGCCACGAGGTGGGGATGGAGCTCCACCGCAGCCTGAGTCCCACTTGCTTCTGTGAAGACTGAGCGAGCAATGCAGCAGTGACTTGACCAATCTACCTAATAGTCAATTCCACTAACTCTGAAACAGATTCAAATCATAACGATTCCACACAAAACAGACAATTGGATTTCCCCAAGTCTGCTCGTTCATAGTGACTGGTTTGAGCAACACTTGTGATATACTGAAACAGATGATCTGAAGGAAGTAAAGAGGGGAAGCAAAGTCAGAAAACAGTGAAAGAAAAATGGAGAAGGAGGAATTTTATATAAAGAAGCACATTCAGGGATGCGCACATCACTGACAAGGCCAGCATTCATTACCTATGCCGAATTGCCCTTAACTGAATGACTTGCTAGCCCATTTCAGAAGCAGTGAACAGTGAACTACATTGCTATCAGGTGATACATTTTGGCAGAAGGGAGACAGAGAGGAAATACTGACTTAATGACATAGGCCTAAAGAGTGTTCAAGGACAGAGGGACCGGGGGTTAATGTGCATAGATCTTTGAAGGTGGCAGGACATATTGAGAGAGAGGTTCACAAAGCTGATGGGATCTTGGGATTCATGAATAGAGGTATAAAGTACAAAAGCAGGGTGGTTATGCTCAACATATATGAGATTCTGATTAGGCCCCAACTTGAGTATTGAGTCCAGTTCTGGGCACTACACTTTAGGAAGGATGTAGGGTCCTTGAGAGGGTGTAAAGGAGATTTACTGGAATGGTTCCAGGGATGAGAGATTTTAGCTACATGGTTAGTTTGGTGAAGCTGGGGTTGTTCTCCTTGGAGCAAAGAAAATTGAGGGGAGATTTGACAGAAGTGTACAAAATGAAGAGAGGTTTAGATAAAGTAGACAAAGAAAAACTGTTCCCATTAGCTGATTGTACAAAGACTAGGGGACGAAGAGGATATGAATAAAACGGAGAATAAAAGCTGAGAAAAACTGAAATCCGATAGGGAGTTGAGGAGAATTCTTTACCCAAAATACAGAATTCACTGCCAGCAGAAACTGCTGAGAGAAAGGCAGGAACAGGAAGAGGCCATTCAACCCCTCAATTCTGTACAACCATTCAATGAGACGATGGCTGATCTGTGATCTAACTCCATATTCCCGCCTTTGACCCATATCCCTTAATATATATTGGATCACAAAAACCTGTCCATTTCCGATTTCAAATTAACAATTGATTCAGCATCAATTTCCGTTAGCAGAAGAGAGTTCAAACCTCTCCACCCATTGTGTGTAAAAGTGACTCCTTATTTCACTCCTGAAAGGTCTGGCTCGAATTTATATTCTTTGCCGTTCGTTCTAGATTCCCAAACCAGCGGAAATAGTTTCTCTCTATCTACTCCCAAAGACTAAATAAATACGACTTCAACCTGGAGTCCTCCAGCCTGCAGGAGAATCACTCGGCCGTGTATTCCTGTGCCTGGAGAGATCACAGTGACTCAGAGAGATGGAGCAGTTCAACAAAAACACCAAAGGCAGCAGGAAACACCTGTGGAGAATAAAATTGCTCGGTGCCTCGACCACTTGTTCCCTTATGCAGAGTGAAAGTGTTTATTGCAATGAGAAGAGTTGAGCTTTGATTGTCGTGACACACTAGATTTACAGGTACTGCCGAGGGTGCAATGAACGATTAATAAGGATGTCACGAGATCTCAGAATTTAACTGTCAGGAATCAATGACAATAATCTGTTTTTTTATGCACTGACATTGTGTTTTCCTTCTCCACAGGGACAGCAGAGGGGGATCCAGGACCAGAGACCGGGCAATGGCTTTGAGAAGGATTTAGTGAGAAAACTAAGAGAGCAGGAGATCATGTAGATCCAGCTTGATATACATCAACAGGACAAGGACACCGACTTCATTAGAGAGAGAAAGAGAGTGTATGTGTGTGAAAGAGAGAGCGTGGTCCAGTGAGAGAGAGGAAAAACGACAGACAGAGTTAAAGAGAGTGAGTGTGTGTGTGTGAGAGAGAGAGAGCTAGTGAGAGAGAGGAAAAACGACAGACAGTGTTAAAGAGAGTGAGTGTGTGTGTGTGAGAGAGAGAGCTAGTGAGAGAGAGGAAAAACGACAAACAGTGTTAAAGAGACTGAGACAGAGAGAGAGACAGAGATCGAGGCAAAGACAGCGCGACAGCAAGAGACACATAATGAGAGGCAGAGAGAGAGAGGCAGAGAGAGAGAGAGACGGAGAGAAAGAAAGACTGAGATAAAGAGCCTGCGACAGACAAGGAAATAGATCTAGAGAGAGACAGAGACAGGGAAAGAACTAAAGAGATAGCAAGAGTAAGAGAGAGGGAGAGTCAGAGAGAATGAGAGACTGGGAGACATAACATTGGATACATGAGGAGAGAGGGAGAGTCAGAGAGAGAAAGTGAGCAAATATAGACCGAGATAGAGAGAGAGAGAGAGAGAGAGTCGGAGAGAGGAAGAGAGTGGGAGACACAACCCCAGACACATGAGTAGAGAGTGAGAGACAGAGACAGAGAGCAGGAGAGCAGAAGGTAAACTGAGAGAGAGAGAGAGAGAGAGAGAGAAGGAGATTGGCAACCAATTCAATTCTGGTTTGTTGACCTGGGGAAATGGGCGTCTCCAACATTGTATCACTTCCTAATGCTCTTCATGTTCCTCCCAATGACTTGTAAAGAGTGGATTTGGACCCTCACAAGACTCTAACCTCCTGCTATCACTCCTGTGTCTATTAAGAGAACAAGTTGCAGTGAAAGATGTATCGGTTACTTGGACTGATAATTCTGTTTCATTGTAAGTGAGTGTGAAATACTAAAACTATCTTTAATAACTTTCCTCTCCTCTCCCTGTCTCCCTTTCATTCCCAGAAGTTTCCTGTTTACTGATCTGCTCTTCTCTCCATCTCTCTCCCAGATGTGAATTCACAGACTATCCAC
>NW_027140451.1:0-157091 GCF_036365525.1 Heterodontus francisci | reverse complement strand
TAACTGAACCAATCAGACTTCAAAACTCTCAAAATCGGCCGAAAATCCCAAACTGAATCAATCAGACTTCAAAACTCTCAAAATCGGCCGAAAATCTCAAACTGAATCAATCAGACTTCAAAACTCTCAAAATCGGCCGAAAATCCAAACTGAATCAATCAGACTTCAAAACTCTCAAAATCGGCCGAAAATCCCAAACTGAATCAATCAGACTTCAAAACTCTCAAAATCGGCCGAAAATCCCAAACTGAATCAATCAGACTTCAAAACTCACAAAATCGGCCAAAAATCCCAAACTGAATCAATCAGACTTCAAAACTCTCAAAATCGGCCTAAAATCCCAAACTGAATCAATCAGACTTCAAAACTCTCAAAATCGGCCGAAAATCTCAAACTGAATCAATCAGACTTCAAAACTCTCAAAATCGGCCGAAAATCCCAAACTGAATCAATCAGACTTCAAAACTCTCAAAATCGGCCGAAAATCCCAAACTGAATCAATCAGACTTCAAAACTCTCAAAATCGGCCGAAAATCCCAAACTGAATCAATCAGACTTCAAAACTCTCAAAATCGGCCGAAAATCCCAAACTGAATCAATCAGACTTCAAAACTCTCAAAATCGGCCGAAAATCCCAAACTGAACCAATCAGACTTCAAAACTCTCAAAATCGGCCGAAAATCCCAAACTGAATCAATCAGACTTCAAAACTCTCAAAATCGGCCGAAAATCTCAAACTGAATCAATCAGACTTCAAAACTCTCAAAATCGGCCGAAAATCCCAAACTGAATCAATCAGACTTCAAAACTCTCAAAATCGGCCGAAAATCCCAAACTGAATCAATCAGACTTCAAAACTCTCAAATCGGCCGAAAATCCGAAACGGAATCAATCAGACTTCAAAACTCTCAAAATCGGCCGAAAATCCCAAACTGAATCAATCAGACTTCAAAACTCTCAAAATCGGCCGAAAATCCCAAACTGAATCAATCAGACTTCAAAACTCTCAAAATCGGCCGAAAATCTCAAACTGATTCAATCAGACTTCAAAACTCTCAAAATCGGCCGAAAATCCCAAACTGAATCAATCAGACTTCAAAACTCTCAAAATCGGCCGAAAATCCCAAACTGAATCAATCAGACTTCAAAACTCTCAAAATCGGCCGAAAATCCCAAACTGAATCAATCAGACTTCAAAACTCTCAAAATCGGCCGAAAATCCCGAACTGAATCAATCAGACTTCAAAACTCTCAAAATCGGCCGAAAATCCCGAACTGAATCAATCAGACTTCAAAACTCTCAAAATCGGCCGAAATTCCCAAACTGAATCAATCAGACTTCAAAACTCTCAAAATCGGCCGAAAATCCCAAACTGAATCAATCAGACTTCAAAACTCTCAAAATCGGCCGAAAATCCCAAACTGAATCAATCAGACTTCAAAACTCTCAAAATCGGCCGAAAATCCCAAACTGAATCAATCAGACTTCAAAACTCTCAAAATCGGCCGAAAACCCCAAACTGAACCAATCAGACTTCAAAACTCTCAAAATCGGCCGAAAATCCCAAACTGAATCAATCAGACTTCAAAACTCTCAAAATCGGCCGAAAACCCCAAACTGAACCAATCAGACTTCAAAACTCTCAAAATCGGCCGAAAATCCCAAACTGAATCAATCAGACTTCAAAACTCTCAAAATCGGCCGAAAATCTCAAACTGAATCAATCAGACTTCAAAACTCTCAAAATCGGCCGAAAATCCCAAACTGAATCAATCAGACTTCAAAACTCTCAAAATCGGCCGAAAATCCCAAACTGAATCAATCAGACTTCAAAACTCTCAAAATCGGCCGAAAATCCCAAACTGAATCAATCAGACTTCAAAACTCACAAAATCGGCCAAAAATCCCAAACTGAATCAATCAGACTTCAAAACTCTCAAAATCGGCCTAAAATCCCAAACTGAATCAATCAGACTTCAAAACTCTCAAAATCGGCCGAAAATCTCAAACTGAATCAATCAGACTTCAAAACTCTCAAAATCGGCCGAAAATCCCAAACTGAATCAATCAGACTTCAAAACTCTCAAAATCGGCCGAAAATCCCAAACTGAATCAATCAGACTTCAAAACTCTCAAAATCGGCCGAAAATCCCAAACTGAATCAATCAGACTTCAAAACTCTCAAAATCGGCCGAAAATCAAAAAAACCAAACTGAATCAATCAGACTTCAAAACTCTCAAAATCGGCCGAAAATCCCAAACTGAACAATCAGACTTCAAAACTCTCAAAATCGGCCGAAAATCCCAAACTGAATCAATCAGACTTCAAAACTCTCAAAATCGGCCGAAAATCTCAAACTGAATCAATCAGACTTCAAAACTCTCAAAATCGGCCGAAAATCCCAAACTGAATCAATCAGACTTCAAAACTCTCAAAATCGGCCGAAAATCCCAAACTGAATCAATCAGACTTCAAAACTCTCAAAATCGGCCGAAAATCCGAAACTGAATCAATCAGACTTCAAAACTCTCAAAATCGGCCGAAAATCCCAAACTGAATCAATCAGACTTCAAAACTCTCAAAATCGGCCGAAAATCCCAAACTGAACCAATCAGACTTCAAAACTCTCAAAATCGGCCGAAAATCCCAAACTGAATCAATCAGACTTCAAAACTCTCAAAATCGGCCGAAAATCTCAAACTGAATCAATCAGACTTCAAAACTCTCAAAATCGGCCGAAAATCCCAAACTGAATCAATCAGACTTCAAAACTCTCAAAATCGGCCGAAAATCCCAAACTGAATCAATCAGACTTCAAAACTCTCAAAATCGGCCGAAAATCCCAAACTGAATCAATCAGACTTCAAAACTCTCAAAATCGGCCGAAAATCCCAAACTGAATCAATCAGACTTCAAAACTCTCAAAATCGGCCGAAAATCTCAAACTGAATCAATCAGACTTCAAAACTCTCAAAATCGGCCGAAAATCCCAAACTGAATCAATCAGACTTCAAAACTCTCAAAATCGGCCGAAAATCCCAAACTGAATCAATCAGACTTCAAAACTCTCAAAATCGGCCGAAAATCCGAAACGGAATCAATCAGACTTCAAAACTCTCAAAATCGGCCGAAAATCCCAAACTGAATCAATCAGACTTCAAAACTCTCAAAATCGGCCGAAAATCCCAAACTGAATCAATCAGACTTCAAAACTCTCAAAATCGGCCGAAAATCTCAAACTGATTCAATCAGACTTCAAAACTCTCAAAATCGGCCGAAAATCCCAAACTGAATCAATCAGACTTCAAAACTCTCATAATCGGCCGAAAATCCCAAACTGAATCAATCAGACTTCAAAACTCTCAAAATCGGCCGAAAATCCCAAACTGAATCAATCAGACTTCAAAACTCTCAAAATCGGCCTAAAATCCCAAACTGAATCAATCAGACTTCAAAACTCTCAAAATCGGCCGAAAATCCCAAACTGAATCAATCAGACTTCAAAACTCTCAAAATCGGCCGAAAATCCCAAACTGAATCAATCAGACTTCAAAACTCTCAAAATCGGCCGAAAATCCCAAACTGAATCAATCAGACTTCAAAACTCACAAAATCGGCCGAAAAATCCCAAACTGAATCAATCAGACTTCAAAACTCTCAAAATCGGCCTAAAATCCCAAACTGAATCAATCAGACTTCAAAACTCTCAAAATCGGCCGAAAATCTCAAACTGAATCAATCAGACTTCAAAACTCTCAAAATCGGCCGAAAATCCCAAACTGAATCAATCAGACTTCAAAACTCTCAAAATCGGCCGAAAATCCCAAACTGAATCAATCAGACTTCAAAACTCTCAAAATCGGCCGAAAATCCCAAACTGAATCAATCAGACTTCAAAACTCTCAAAATCGGCCGAAAATCCCAAACTGAATCAATCAGACTTCAAAACTCTCAAAATCGGCCTAAAATCCCAAACTGAATCAATCAGACTTCAAAACTCTCAAAATCGGCCGAAAATCTCAAACTGAATCAATCAGACTTCAAAACTCTCAAAATCGGCCGAAAATCCCAAACTGAATCAATCAGACTTCAAAACTCTCAAAATCGGCCGAAAATCCCAAACTGAATCAATCAGACTTCAAAACTCTCAAAATCGGCCGAAAATCCCAAACTGAATCAATCAGACTTCAAAACTCTCAAAATCGGCCGAAAATCCCAAACTGAATCAATCAGACTTCAAAACTCTCAAAATCGGCCGAAAATCCCAAACTGAACCAATCAGACTTCAAAACTCTCAAAATCGGCCGAAAATCCCAAACTGAATCAATCAGACTTCAAAACTCTCAAAATCGGCCGAAAATCTCAAACTGAATCAATCAGACTTCAAAACTCTCAAAATCGGCCGAAAATCCCAAACTGAATCAATCAGACTTCAAACTCTCAAAATCGGCCGAAAATCCCAAACTGAATCAATCAGACTTCAAAACTCTCAAAATCGGCCGAAAATCCGAAACTGAATCAATCAGACTTCAAAACTCTCAAAATCGGCCGAAAATCCCAAACTGAATCAATCAGACTTCAAAACTCTCAAAATCGGCCGAAAATCCCAAACTGAATCAATCAGACTTCAAAACTCTCAAAATCGGCCGAAAATCTCAAACTGAATCAATCAGACTTCAAAACTCTCAAAATCGGCCGAAAATCCCAAACTGAATCAATCAGACTTCAAAACTCTCAAAATCGGCCGAAAATCCCAAACTGAATCAATCAGACTTCAAAACTCTCAAAATCGGCCGAAAATCCCAAACTGAATCAATCAGACTTCAAAACTCTCAAAATCGGCCTAAAATCCCAAACTGAATCAATCAGACTTCAAAACTCTCAAAATCGGCCGAAAATCCCAAACTGAATCAATCAGACTTCAAAACTCTCAAAATCGGCCGAAAATCCCAAACTGAATCAATCAGACTTCAAAACTCTCAAAATCGGCCGAAAATCCCAAACTGAATCAATCAGACTTCAAAACTCACAAAATCGGCCAAAAATCCCAAACTGAATCAATCAGACTTCAAAACTCTCAAAATCGGCCTAAAATCCCAAACTGAATCAATCAGACTTCAAAACTCTCAAAATCGGCCGAAAATCTCAAACTGAATCAATCAGACTTCAAAACTCTCAAAATCGGCCGAAAATCCCAAACTGAATCAATCAGACTTCAAAACTCTCAAAATCGGCCGAAAATCCCAAACTGAATCAATCAGACTTCAAAACTCTCAAAATCGGCCGAAAATCCCAAACTGAATCAATCAGACTTCAAAACTCTCAAAATCGGCCGAAAATCCCAAACTGAATCAATCAGACTTCAAAACTCTCAAAATCGGCCGAAAATCCCAAACTGAACCAATCAGACTTCAAAACTCTCAAAATCGGCCGAAAATCCCAAACTGAATCAATCAGACTTCAAAACTCTCAAAATCGGCCGAAAATCTCAAACTGAATCAATCAGACTTCAAAACTCTCAAAATCGGCCGAAAATCCCAAACTGAATCAATCAGACTTCAAAACTCTCAAAATCGGCCGAAAATCCCAAACTGAATCAATCAGACTTCAAAACTCTCAAAATCGGCCGAAAATCCGAAACGGAATCAATCAGACTTCAAAACTCTCAAAATCGGCCGAAAATCCCAAACTGAATCAATCAGACTTCAAAACTCTCAAAATCGGCCGAAAATCCCAAACTGAATCAATCAGACTTCAAAACTCTCAAAATCGGCCGAAAATCCCAAACTGATTCAATCAGACTTCAAAACTCTCAAAATCGGCCGAAAATCCCAAACTGAATCAATCAGACTTCAAAACTCTCAAAATCGGCCGAAAATCCCAAACTGAATCAATCAGACTTCAAAACTCTCAAAATCGGCCGAAAATCCCAAACTGAATCAATCAGACTTCAAAACTCTCAAAATCGGCCGAAAATCCCAAACTGAATCAATCAGACTTCAAAACTCTCAAAATCGGCCGAAAATCCCAAACTGAATCAATCAGACTTCAAAACTCTCAAAATCGGCCGAAAATCCCAAACTGAATCAATCAGACTTCAAAACTCTCAAAATCGGCCGAAAACCCCAAACTGAACCAATCAGACTTCAAAACTCTCAAAATCGGCCGAAAATCCCAAACTGAATCAATCAGACTTCAAAACTCTCAAAATCGGCCGAAAACCCCAAACTGAACCAATCAGACTTCAAAACTCTCAAAATCGGCCGAAAATCCCAAACTGAATCAATCAGACTTCAAAACTCTCAAAATCGGCCGAAAATCTCAAACTGAATCAATCAGACTTCAAAACTCTCAAAATCGGCCGAAAATCCCAAACTGAATCAATCAGACTTCAAAACTCTCAAAATCGGCCGAAAATCCCAAACTGAATCAATCAGACTTCAAAACTCTCAAAATCGGCCGAAAATCCCAAACTGAATCAATCAGACTTCAAAACTCACAAAATCGGCCAAAAATCCCAAACTGAATCAATCAGACTTCAAAACTCTCAAAATCGGCCTAAAATCCCAAACTGAATCAATCAGACTTCAAAACTCTCAAAATCGGCCGAAAATCTCAAACTGAATCAATCAGACTTCAAAACTCTCAAAATCGGCCGAAAATCCCAAACTGAATCAATCAGACTTCAAAACTCTCAAAATCGGCCGAAAATCCCAAACTGAATCAATCAGACTTCAAAACTCTCAAAATCGGCCGAAAATCCCAAACTGAATCAATCAGACTTCAAAACTCTCAAAATCGGCCGAAAATCCCAAACTGAATCAATCAGACTTCAAAACTCTCAAAATCGGCCGAAAATCCCAAACTGAACCAATCAGACTTCAAAACTCTCAAAATCGGCCGAAAATCCCAAACTGAATCAATCAGACTTCAAAACTCTCAAAATCGGCCGAAAATCTCAAACTGAATCAATCAGACTTCAAAACTCTCAAAATCGGCCGAAAATCCCAAACTGAATCAATCAGACTTCAAAACTCTCAAAATCGGCCGAAAATCCCAAACTGAATCAATCAGACTTCAAAACTCTCAAAATCGGCCGAAAATCCGAAACGGAATCAATCAGACTTCAAAACTCTCAAAATCGGCCGAAAATCCCAAACTGAATCAATCAGACTTCAAAACTCTCAAAATCGGCCGAAAATCCCAAACTGAATCAATCAGACTTCAAAACTCTCAAAATCGGCCGAAAATCTCAAACTGATTCAATCAGACTTCAAAACTCTCAAAATCGGCCGAAAATCCCAAACTGAATCAATCAGACTTCAAAACTCTCAAAATCGGCCGAAAATCCCAAACTGAATCAATCAGACTTCAAAACTCTCAAAATCGGCCGAAAATCCCGAACTGAATCAATCAGACTTCAAAACTCTCAAAATCGGCCGAAAATCCCGAACTGAATCAATCAGACTTCAAAACTCTCAAAATCGGCCGAAAATCCCAAACTGAATCAATCAGACTTCAAAACTCTCAAAATCGGCCGAAATTCCCAAACTGAATCAATCAGACTTCAAAACTCTCAAAATCGGCCGAAAATCCCAAACTGAATCAATCAGACTTCAAAACTCTCAAAATCGGCCGAAAATCCCAAACTGAATCAATCAGACTTCAAAACTCTCAAAATCGGCCGAAAATCCCAAACTGAATCAATCAGACTTCAAAACTCTCAAAATCGGCCGAAAATCCCAAACTGAATCAATCAGACTTCAAAACTCTCAAAATCGGCCGAAAATCCCAAACTGAATCAATCAGACTTCAAAACTCTCAAAATCGGCCGAAAATCCCAAACTGAATCAATCAGACTTCAAAACTCTCAAAATCGGCCGAAAATCCCAAACTGAATCAATCAGACTTCAAAACTCTCAAAATCGGCCGAAAACCCCAAACTGAACCAATCAGACTTCAAAACTCTCAAAATCGGCCGAAAATCCCAAACTGAATCAATCAGACTTCAAAACTCTCAAAATCGGCCGAAAATCTCAAACTGAATCAATCAGACTTCAAAACTCTCAAAATCGGCCGAAAATCCCAAACTGAATCAATCAGACTTCAAAACTCTCAAAATCGGCCGAAAATCCCAAACTGAATCAATCAGACTTCAAAACTCTCAAAATCGGCCGAAAATCCCAAACTGAATCAATCAGACTTCAAAACTCACAAAATCGGCCAAAAATCCCAAACTGAATCAATCAGACTTCAAAACTCTCAAAATCGGCCTAAAATCCCAAACTGAATCAATCAGACTTCAAAACTCTCAAAATCGGCCGAAAATCTCAAACTGAATCAATCAGACTTCAAAACTCTCAAAATCGGCCGAAAATCCCAAACTGAATCAATCAGACTTCAAAACTCTCAAAATCGGCCGAAAATCCCAAACTGAATCAATCAGACTTCAAAACTCTCAAAATCGGCCGAAAATCCCAAACTGAATCAATCAGACTTCAAAACTCTCAAAATCGGCCGAAAATCCCAAACTGAATCAATCAGACTTCAAAACTCTCAAAATCGGCCGAAAATCCCAAACTGAACCAATCAGACTTCAAAACTCTCAAAATCGGCCGAAAATCCCAAACTGAATCAATCAGACTTCAAAACTCTCAAAATCGGCCGAAAATCTCAAACTGAATCAATCAGACTTCAAAACTCTCAAAATCGGCCGAAAATCCCAAACTGAATCAATCAGACTTCAAAACTCTCAAAATCGGCCGAAAATCCCAAACTGAATCAATCAGACTTCAAAACTCTCAAAATCGGCCGAAAATCCGAAACGGAATCAATCAGACTTCAAAACTCTCAAAATCGGCCGAAAATCCCAAACTGAATCAATCAGACTTCAAAACTCTCAAAATCGGCCGAAAATCCCAAACTGAACCAATCAGACTTCAAAACTCTCAAAATCGGCCGAAAATCCCAAACTGAATCAATCAGACTTCAATACTCTCAAAATCGGCCGAAAATCTCAAACTGAATCAATCAGACTTCAAAACTCTCAAAATCGGCCGAAAATCCCAAACTGAATCAATCAGACTTCAAAACTCTCAAAATCGGCCGAAAATCCCAAACTGAATCAATCAGACTTCAAAACTCTCAAAATCGGCCGAAAATCCCAAACTGAATCAATCAGACTTCAAAACTCTCAAAATCGGCCGAAAATCCCAAACTGAATCAATCAGACTTCAAAACTCACAAAATCGGCCAAAAATCCCAAACTGAATCAATCAGACTTCAAAACTCTCAAAATCGGCCTAAAATCCCAAACTGAATCAATCAGACTTCAAAACTCTCAAAATCGGCCGAAAATCTCAAACTGAATCAATCAGACTTCAAAACTCTCAAAATCGGCCGAAAATCCCAAACTGAATCAATCAGACTTCAAAACTCTCAAAATCGGCCGAAAATCCCAAACTGAATCAATCAGACTTCAAAACTCTCAAAATCGGCCGAAAATCCCAAACTGAATCAATCAGACTTCAAAACTCTCAAAATCGGCCGAAAATCCCAAACTGAATCAATCAGACTTCAAAACTCTCAAAATCGGCCGAAAATCCCAAACTGAACCAATCAGACTTCAAAACTCTCAAAATCGGCCGAAAATCCCAAACTGAATCAATCAGACTTCAAAACTCTCAAAATCGGCCGAAAATCTCAAACTGAATCAATCAGACTTCAAAACTCTCAAAATCGGCCGAAAATCCCAAACTGAATCAATCAGACTTCAAAACTCTCAAAATCGGCCGAAAATCCCAAACTGAATCAATCAGACTTCAAAACTCTCAAAATCGGCCGAAAATCCGAAACGGAATCAATCAGACTTCAAAACTCTCAAAATCGGCCGAAAATCCCAAACTGAATCAATCAGACTTCAAAACTCTCAAAATCGGCCGAAAATCCCAAACTGAATCAATCAGACTTCAAAACTCTCAAAATCGGCCGAAAATCTCAAACTGATTCAATCAGACTTCAAAACTCTCAAAATCGGCCGAAAATCCCAAACTGAATCAATCAGACTTCAAAACTCTCAAAATCGGCCGAAAATCCCAAACTGAATCAATCAGACTTCAAAACTCTCAAAATCGGCCGAAAATCCCAAACTGAATCAATCAGACTTCAAAACTCTCAAAATCGGCCTAAAATCCCAAACTGAATCAATCAGACTTCAAAACTCTCAAAATCGGCCGAAAATCCCAAACTGAATCAATCAGACTTCAAAACTCTCAAAATCGGCCGAAAATCCCAAACTGAATCAATCAGACTTCAAAACTCTCAAAATCGGCCGAAAATCCCAAACTGAATCAATCAGACTTCAAAACTCACAAAATCGGCCAAAAATCCCAAACTGAATCAATCAGACTTCAAAACTCTCAAAATCGGCCTAAAATCCCAAACTGAATCAATCAGACTTCAAAACTCTCAAAATCGGCCGAAAATCTCAAACTGAATCAATCAGACTTCAAAACTCTCAAAATCGGCCGAAAATCCCAAACTGAATCAATCAGACTTCAAAACTCTCAAAATCGGCCGAAAATCCCAAACTGAATCAATCAGACTTCAAAACTCTCAAAATCGGCCGAAAATCCCAAACTGAATCAATCAGACTTCAAAACTCTCAAAATCGGCCGAAAATCCCAAACTGAATCAATCAGACTTCAAAACTCTCAAAATCGGCCGAAAATCCCAAACTGAACCAATCAGACTTCAAAACTCTCAAAATCGGCCGAAAATCCCAAACTGAATCAATCAGACTTCAAAACTCTCAAAATCGGCCGAAAATCTCAAACTGAATCAATCAGACTTCAAAACTCTCAAAATCGGCCGAAAATCCCAAACTGAATCAATCAGACTTCAAAACTCTCAAAATCGGCCGAAAATCCCAAACTGAATCAATCAGACTTCAAAACTCTCAAAATCGGCCGAAAATCCGAAACGGAATCAATCAGACTTCAAAACTCTCAAAATCGGCCGAAAATCCCAAACTGAATCAATCAGACTTCAAAACTCTCAAAATCGGCCGAAAATCCCAAACTGAATCAATCAGACTTCAAAACTCTCAAAATCGGCCGAAAATCCCAAACTGATTCAATCAGACTTCAAAACTCTCAAAATCGGCCGAAAATCCCAAACTGAATCAATCAGACTTCAAAACTCTCAAAATCGGCCGAAAATCCCAAACTGAATCAATCAGACTTCAAAACTCTCAAAATCGGCCGAAAATCCCAAACTGAATCAATCAGACTTCAAAACGAGAGAGACTGCGAGAGAGACTGCGAGAGAGACTGCGAGGGAGACTGCGAGAGAGACTGCGAGAGAGACTGCGAGAGAGACAGCGAGAGAGACTGCGAGGGATACAGCGAAAGACACAGCGAGAGAGAATGCGAGGGAGACAGCGATTGAGACGGCGAGGGAGACGGCGAGGGAGACGGCGAGAGAGAGAGCGAGAGAGAGAGCGAGAGAGGAAGCGAGGGAGACAGCAAGGGAGACAGCGAGGGAGACAGCGAGGGAGACAGCGAGAGAGACAGCGAGGGAGACTGCAAGAGAGACTGCGAGGGAGACAGCGAGAGAGACAGCGAGAGAAACTGCGAGGAAGACTGCGAGAGAGACTGCGAGAGAGACTGCGAGAGACACTGCGAGGGAGAAAGCGAGAGAGACTGCGAGAGGGACTGCGAGGGAGAAAGCGAGAGAGACTGCGAGGGAGACTGCAAGGGAGACAGCGAGGGAGACAGCGAGGGAGACAGCGAGGGAGATAGCGAGAGAGACTGCGAGAGAGACTGCGAGAGAGACTGCGAGGGAGACTGCGAGGGAGACAGCGAGGGACACAGCGAGGGAGACTGCGAGAGAGACTGCTATGGAGATAGCGAGAGAGACAGCGAGGGATACAGCGAGAGAGACTGCGAGAGTGACTGCGAGGGAGACGCCGAGGGAGACGGCGAGGGCGACGGCGAGAGAGAGAGCGTGAGAGACAGCGAGGGAGACAGCGAGGGAGACAGCGCGAGAGACTTCGAGAGAGACTGCGAGGGAGACGGCGAGAGAGACAGCGAGAGAGGCAGCGAGAGAGACTGTGAGGGAGACTGTGAGGGAGACAGTGAGGGAGACAGCGAGAGAGACTGCGAGGGAGACTGCAAGGGAGACAGCGAGAGAGACAGCGAGGGAGATAGCGAGGGAGATAGCGAGAGAGACTGCGAGAGAGACTGCTATGGAGATAGCGAGAGAGACAGCGAGGGATACAGCGAGAGAGACTGCGAGAGTGACTGCGAGGGAGACGGTGAGGGAGACGGTGAGGGCGACGGCGAGAGAGACTGTGAGGGAGACTGCGAGAGAGACTGCTATGGAGATAGCGAGAGAGACAGCGAGGGATACAGCGAGAGAGACGGCGAGAGTGACTGCCAGGGAGACAGCGAGAGAGACTGCGAGAGAGACTGCGAGAGAGACTGCGAGAGAGACAGTGAGAGGGACTGCGAGAGTGAAAGCGAAAGAGAAAGCCTGAGAGTGCGAGGGAGACAGCGAGGGAGACAGCGAGGGAGACAGCGAGGGAGACAGCGAGGGAGACAGCGAGGGAGACAGCGAGAGAGACTGCGAGGGAGGCAGCGAGGGAGACAGCGACAGAGACAGCGACATAGACTGTGAGAGAGACTGCGAGGGACACAGTGAGAGAGACTGCGAGGGAGACAATGAGAGAGAATGCGAGAGAGATCGCGTGAGACAGCGAGGGAGACAGCGAGGGAGACAGCGAGAGAGACAGCGAGGGAGACTGCAAGAGAGACTGCGAGGGAGACAGCGAGAGAGACAGCGAGAGAAACTGCGAGGAAGACTGCGAGAGAGACTGCGAGAGAGACTGCGAGAGACACTGCGAGGGAGAAAGCGAGAGAGACTGCGAGAGGGACTGCGAGGGAGAAAGCGAGAGAGACTGCGAGGGAGACTGCAAGGGAGACAGCGAGGGAGACAGCGAGGGAGACAGCGAGGGAGATAGCGAGAGAGACTGCGAGAGAGACTGCGAGAGAGACTGCGAGGGAGACTGCGAGGGAGACAGCGAGGGACACAGCGAGGGAGACTGCGAGAGAGACTGCTATGGAGATAGCGAGAGAGACAGCGAGGGATACAGCGAGAGAGACTGCGAGAGTGACTGCGAGGGAGACGCCGAGGGAGACGGCGAGGGCGACGGCGAGAGAGAGAGCGTGAGAGACAGCGAGGGAGACAGCGAGGGAGACAGCGCGAGAGACTTCGAGAGAGACTGCGAGGGAGACGGCGAGAGAGACAGCGAGAGAGGCAGCGAGAGAGACTGTGAGGGAGACTGTGAGGGAGACAGTGAGGGAGACAGCGAGAGAGACTGCGAGGGAGACTGCAAGGGAGACAGCGAGAGAGACAGCGAGGGAGATAGCGAGGGAGATAGCGAGAGAGACTGCGAGAGAGACTGCTATGGAGATAGCGAGAGAGACAGCGAGGGATACAGCGAGAGAGACTGCGAGAGTGACTGCGAGGGAGACGGTGAGGGAGACGGTGAGGGCGACGGCGAGAGAGACTGTGAGGGAGACTGCGAGAGAGACTGCTATGGAGATAGCGAGAGAGACAGCGAGGGATACAGCGAGAGAGACGGCGAGAGTGACTGCCAGGGAGACAGCGAGAGAGACTGCGAGAGAGACTGCGAGAGAGACTGCGAGAGAGACAGTGAGAGGGACTGCGAGAGTGAAAGCGAAAGAGAAAGCCTGAGAGTGCGAGGGAGACAGCGAGGGAGACAGCGAGAGAGAATGCGAGAGAGAATGCGAGAGAGAATGCGAGAGAGACTGAGAGGGAGACTGAGAGGGAGACTGAGAGGGAGACAGCGAGGGAGACAACGAGAGAGACATCGAGAGAGACATCGAGAGAGAATGCGAGAGAGACTGCGAGAGAGACTGCGAGAGAGACTGCCAGAGAGACTGCGAGAGACACATCCAGGGTGACTTTGAGGGAGACTTCGAGGGAGACTGCGAGGGAGACAGCGAGAGAGACTGCGAGAGAGACTGCGAGAGAGACAGCGAGAGAGACAGCGAGGGAGACAGCGAGGGAGACAGCGAGGGAGACAGCGAGGGAGTCTGCGAGGGAGAGAGCGAGAGAGACTGCGAGAGAGACTGCGAGAGAGACTGCGAGGGAGACAGCGATAGAGACTGCGAGGGAGACAGCGAGAGAGACAGCGAGAGAGACTGTGAGAGAGACTGCGAGGGAGACAGCGAGAGAGACTGTGAGGGAGACAGCGAGGGAGACAGCGAGAGAGACAGCGAGAGAGACTGCGAGGGATACAGCGAAAGACACAGCGAGAGAGAATGCGAGGGAGACAGCGATTGAGACGGCGAGGGAGACGGCGAGGGAGACGGCGAGGGAGACGGCGAGAGAGAGAGCGAGAGAGAGAGCGAGAGAGGAAGCGAGGGAGACAGCAAGGGAGACAGCGAGGGAGACAGCGAGGGAGACAGCGAGGGAGACAGCGAGAGAGACAGCGAGAGAGACAGCGAGAGAGACAGCGAGAGAGACTTCGAGAGAGACTGCGAGGGAGGCAGCGAGAGAGACTTCGAGAGAGACTGCGAGGGAGGCAGCGAGGGAGACAGTGAGGGAGACAGCGACAGAGACAGAGACTGTGAGAGAGACTGCGAGGGACACAGCGAGAGAGACTGCGAGGGAGACAACGAGAGAGAATGCGAGAGAGATCGCGTGAGACAGCGAGGGAGACAGCGAGGGAGATAGCGAGGGAGACTGCGAGAGAGACAGCGAGGGAGACAGCGAGGGAGACAGCGAGGGAGACAGCGAGGGAGACTGCAAGAGAGACTGCGAGGGAGACAGCGAGGGAGACAGCGAGGGAGACAGCGGAAGAAACTGCGAGGAAGACAGCGGAAGAAACTGCGAGAGAGACTGCGAGAGAGAATGCGAGGGAGAAAGCGAGAGAGACTGCGAGGGAGACTGCAAGTGAGACAGCGAGAGAGACAGCGAGGGAGACAGCGAGAGAGAATGCGAGAGAGAATGCGAGAGTGACTGCGAGGGAGACGGCGAGGGAGACGGCGAGGGCGACGGCGAGAGAGAGAGCGAGAGAGACAGCGAGGGAGACAGCGAGAGAGACTTCGAGAGAGACTGCGAGGGAGACGGCGAGAGAGACAGCGAGAGAGGCAGCGAGAGAGACTGTGAGGGAGACAGCGAGGGAGACAGCGAGGGAGACAGCGAGAGAGAATGCGAGAGAGACTGAGAGAGAGACTGAGAGAGAGACTGAGAGAGAGACTGAGAGAGAGACTGAGAGAGAGACTGAGAGGGAGACAGCGAGGGAGACAGCGAGGGAGACAGCGAGGGAGACAGCGAGGGAGACATCGAGAGAGACAGCGAAAGAGAATGCGAGAGAGACTGCGAGAGAGGGATCCAGGGTGACTGCGAGGGAGACAGCGAGAGAGACTGTGAGGGAGACAGCGAGGGAGACTGTGAGGGAGACTGCGAGAGAGTCTGCAATGGAGATAGCGAGAGAGACAGCGAGGGATACAGCGAGAGAGACTGCGAGAGTGACTGCGAGGGAGACAGCGAGGGAGACGGCGAGAGCGACGGCGAGAGAGAGAGCGAGAGAGAGAGCGAGAGAGACAGCGAGGGAGACGGCGAGATAGACAGCGAGAGAGACAGCGAGAGAGACTGTGCGGGAGACTGTGAGGGAGAAAGCGAGAGAGAAAGCCAGAGAGTGCGAGGGAGACAGCGAGAGAGAATGCGAAAGAGACTGAGAGAGAGACTGAGAGAGAGACTGAGAGAGAGATTGAGAGGGAGACAGTGAGGGAGACAACGAGAGAGACATCGAGAGAGACATCGAGAGAGACAGCGAAAGAGAATGCGAGAGAGAATGCGAGAGAGACTGCGAGAGAGACATCCAGGGTGACTTCGAGGGAGACTTCGAGGGAGACTGCGAGGGAGACAGCGAGAGAGACAGCGAGAGAGACAGCGAGAGAGACAGCGAGGGAGACAGCGAGGGAGACAGCGAGGGAGACAGTGAGGGAGACAGCGAGGGAGACAGCAAGGGAGACAGCAAGGGAGACAACAAGGGAGACTGCGAGGGAGACTGCGAGGGAGACTGCGAGAGAGTCTGCGAGGGAAAGAGCGAGGGAGAAAGCGAGAGAGACTGCGAGAGAGACTGCGAGGGAGACAGCGATAGAGACTGCGAGGGAGACAGCGAGAGAGACTGCGAGAGAGACTGTGAGAGAGACTGCGAGGGAGACAGCGAGAGAGACTGTGAGGGAGACAGCGAGGGAGACAGCGAGAGAGACTGCGAGAGAGACTGCGAGAGAGACTGCGAGAGAGACTGCGAGAGAGACTGCGAGGGAGACAGTGAGAGAAACTGCGAGAGAGACTGCTAGGGAAATAGCGAGAGAGACAGCGAGGGATACAGCGAGAGAGACAGCGAGGGATACAGCGAGAGACACTGCGAGAGAGACTGCGAGGGAGACGGCGAGAGAGAGAGCGAGAGAGACAGCGAGGGAGACAGCGAGAGAGACTTCGAAAGAGACTTCGAGAGAGACTGTGAGGGAGGCAGCGAGGGAGACAGCAAGGGAGACAGCGAGGGAGACAGCGAGGGAGACAGTGAGGGAGACAGCGAGGGAGACAGCGAGAGAGACTGCGAGAGCGACTGCTAGGGAGACAGCGAGGGAGGCAGCGAGGGAGACAGCGAGGGAGACAGTGAGGGAGACAGCGAGGGAGACAGCGAGGGAGACAGCGAGGGAGACAGCGAGGGAGACAGCGAGGGAGACAGCGAGGAAGACAGCGAGAGAGACTGCGAGAGAGACGGCAAGGGAGACAGTGAGGGAGACTGTGAGGGAGAGAGCGAGGGACACAGCGAGGGAGACAGCGAGGGAGACAGCGAGGGAGACAGCGAGGGAGACAGCGAGGCAGACAGCGAGGGAGACAGCGAGGCAGACAGCGAGGGAGACAGCGAGAGAGACTGCAAGAGAGACTGCGAGGGAGACAGCGAGAGAGACAGCGAGAGAGACAGCGAGAGAGAAAGCGAGGGAGAAAGCGAGGGAGACAGCGAGAGAGACTGCGAGAGAGACTGCGAGAGAGACTGCGAGAGAGACTGCGAGAGAGACTGCGAGGGAGAAAGCGAGTGAGACTGCGAGGGAGAAAGTGAGAGAGACTGCGAGGGAGACTGCAAGGGAGACAGCGAGAGAGACAGCGAGGGAGATAGCGAGAGAGACTGCGAGAGAGACTGCGAGAGAGACTGCGAGAGAGACTGCGAGAGAGACTGCGAGAGAGACAGCGAGAGAGACAGCGAGGGACACTGTGAGGGAGACTGCGAGAGAGATTGCTATGGAGATAGCGAGAGAGACAGCGAGGGAGACTGCGAGAGTGACTGCGAGAGTGACTGCGAGGGAGATGGCGAGGGAGACAGCGAGGGAGACGGCGAGGGCGACACTGTGAGGGAGACTGCGAGAGAGACTGCTATGGAGATAGCGAGAGAGACAGCGAGGGATACAGCGAGAGAGACTGCGAGAGAGACTGCGAGAGTGACTGCGAGGGAGACGGCGAGGGAGACGGCGAGGGAGACGGCGAGGGCGACGGCGAAGGCGACGGCGAGAGAGAGAGCGAGAGAGACAGCGAGAGAGGCAGCGAGAGAGACTGTGAGGGAGACTGCGAGAGAGACTGCGAGAGAGACAGTGAGAGGGACTGCGAGAGAGAAAGCCAGAGAGAAAGCCAGAGAGTGCGAGGGAGACAGCGAGGGAGACAGCGAGAGAGAATGCGAGAGAGACTGAGAGAGAGACTGAGAGAGAGACTGAGAGGGAGACAGCGAGGGAAACAACGAGAGAGACATCGAGAGAGACATCGAGAGAGACAGCGAAATAGAATGCGAAATAGAATGCGAGAGAGACTGCGAGAGAGACATCCAGGGTGACTGCGAGGGAGACAGCGAGAGAGACTGTGAGGGAGACAGCGAGGGAGACTGTGAGGGAGACTGCGAGAGAGACTGCTATGGAGATAGCGAGAGAGACAGCGAGGGATACAGCGAGAGAGACTGCGAGAGTGACTGCGAGGGAGACGGCGAGGGAGACGGCGAGTGAGACGGCGAGAGAGAGAGCGAGAGAGACAGCGAGGGAGACAGCGAGGGAGACAGCGAGGGAGACAGCGAGGCAGACAGCGAGGGAGACAGCGAGGCAGACAGCGAGGGAGACAGCGAGAGAGACTGCAAGAGAGACTGCGAGGGAGACAGCGAGAGAGACAGCGAGAGAGACAGCGAGAGAGAAAGCGAGGGAGAAAGCGAGGGAGACAGCGAGAGAGACTGCGAGAGAGACTGCGAGAGAGACTGCGAGAGAGACTGCGAGAGAGACTGCGAGGGAGAAAGCGAGTGAGACTGCGAGGGAGAAAGTGAGAGAGACTGCGAGGGAGACTGCAAGGGAGACAGCGAGAGAGACAGCGAGGGAGATAGCGAGAGAGACTGCGAGAGAGACTGCGAGAGAGACTGCGAGAGAGACTGCGAGAGAGACAGCGAGGGACACTGTGAGGGAGACTGCGAGAGAGATTGCTATGGAGATAGCGAGAGAGACAGCGAGGGAGACTGCGAGAGTGACTGCGAGAGTGACTGCGAGGGAGATGGCGAGGGAGACAGCGAGGGAGACGGCGAGGGCGACACTGTGAGGGAGACTGCGAGAGAGACTGCTATGGAGATAGCGAGAGAGACAGCGAGGGATACAGCGAGAGAGACTGTGAGAGAGACTGCGAGAGTGACTGCGAGGGAGACGGCGAGGGAGACGGCGAGGGCGACGGCGAAGGCGACGGCGAGAGAGAGAGCGAGAGAGACAGCGAGAGAGGCAGCGAGAGAGACAGCGAGAGAGAAAGCGAGGGAGAAAGCGAGGGAGACAGCGAGAGAGACTGCGAGAGAGACTGCGAGAGAGACTGTGAGAGAGACTGCGAGAGAGACTGCGAGGGAGAAAGCGAGTGAGACTGCGAGGGAGAAAGTGAGAGAGACTGCGAGGGAGACTGCAAGGGAGACAGCGAGAGAGACAGCGAGGGAGATAGCGAGAGAGACTGCGAGAGAGACTGCGAGAGAGACTGCGAGAGAGACTGCGAGAGAGACAGCGAGGGACACTGTGAGGGAGACTGCGAGAGAGATTGCTATGGAGATAGCGAGAGAGACAGCGAGGGAGACTGCGAGAGTGACTGCGAGAGTGACTGCGAGGGAGATGGCGAGGGAGACAGCGAGGGAGACGGCGAGGGCGACACTGTGAGGGAGACTGCGAGAGAGACTGCTATGGAGATAGCGAGAGAGACAGCGAGGGATACAGCGAGAGAGACTGCGAGAGAGACTGCGAGAGTGACTGCGAGGGAGACGGCGAGGGAGACGGCGAGGGCGACGGCGAAGGCGACGGCGAGAGAGAGAGCGAGAGAGACAGCGAGAGAGGCAGCGAGAGAGACTGTGAGGGAGACTGCGAGAGAGACTGCGAGAGAGACAGTGAGAGGGACTGCGAGAGAGAAAGCCAGAGAGAAAGCCAGAGAGTGCGAGGGAGACAGCGAGGGAGACAGCGAGAGAGAATGCGAGAGAGACTGAGAGAGAGACTGAGAGGGAGACAGCGAGGGAGACAACGAGAGAGACATCGAGAGAGACATCGAGAGAGACAGCGAAATAGAATGCGAGAGAGACTGCGAGAGAGACATCCAGGGTGACTGCGAGGGAGACAGCGAGAGAGACTGTGAGGGAGACAGCGAGGGAGACTGTGAGGGAGACTGCGAGAGAGACTGCTATGGAGATAGCGAGAGAGACAGCGAGGGATACAGCGAGAGAGACTGCGAGAGTGACTGCGAGGGAGACGGCGAGGGAGACGGCGAGTGAGACGGCGAGAGAGAGAGCGAGAGAGACAGCGAGGGAGACAGCGAGAGAGACTTCGAGAGAGACTGCGAGGGAGACGGCGAGAGAGACAGCGAGAGAGACAGCGAGAGAGACTGTGAGGGAGACTGTGAGGGAGACAGCGAGAGAGACTGCGAGAGAGACTGCGAGAGAGACTGCGAGAGAGACTGCGAGAGAGACAGTGAGAGGGACTGCGAGAGAGAAAGCCAGAGAGAAAGCCAGAGAGTGCGAGGGAGACAGTGAGAGAGAATGCGAGAGAGACTGAGAGAGAGACAGCGAAAGAGAATGCGAGAAAGACTGCGAGAGAGACTGCGAGAGAGACATCCAGGGTGACTTCGAGGGAGACTTCGAGGGAGACTGCGAGGGAGACAGCGAGAGATACAGCGAGGAGACTGCGAGAGAGACAGCGAGAGAGACAGCGAGGGAGACAGCGAGGGAGACAGCGAGGGAGACAGCGAGGGAGACAGCGAGGGAGACTGCGAGGGAGACCTCGAGGGAGACTGCGAGGGAGACTGCGAGGGAGACAGCGAGAGAGGCTGCGAGGGAGAGAGCGAGGGAGAAAGCGAGAGAGACTGCGAGGGAGACAGCGATAGAGACAGCGATAGAGAATGCGAGGGAGACAGCGAGAGAGACTGCGAGAGAGACTGCGAGAGAGACTGCGAGGGAGACAGCGAGAGAGACTGCGAGGGAGACTGTGAGGGAGACAGCGAGAGTACATGGAGAGAGACAGCGAGAGAGACAGCGAGAGAGACTGCGAGGGAGACGGCCAGGGAGACGGCCAGGGAGACGGCCAGGGAGACGGCCAGGGAGACGGCCAGGGAGACGGCCAGGGAGACGGCGAGGGAGACGGCAAGGGAGACGGCGAGGGAGACGGCGAGGGAGACTGCGAGGGAGACAGCGAGGGAGACAGCGAGGGAGACAGCGAGGGAGACTGCGAGAGAGACTGCGAGAGAGACTGCGAGAGCGACTGCTAGGGAGACAGCGAGGGAGACAGCGAGGGAGACGACGAGGGAGACAGCGAGAGAGACTGCGAGAGAGACTGCGAGAGCGACTGCGAGAGAGACTGCGAGAGCGACTGCGAGATCAACTGCTTGGGAGACAGCGAGAGAGGCAGCGAGGGAGACAGCGAGGGAGACAGCGAGAGAAACTGCGAGGAAGACAGCGAGAGAGACTGCGAGGGAGAGAGCGATGGACACAGCGAGGGGGACAGCGAGGGATACAGCGAGGGAGACAGCGAGGGATACAGCGAGGGAGACAGCGAGGGAGACAGCGAGGGAGACAGCGAGAGAGACTGCAAGAGAGACTGCGAGGGAGACAGCGAGAGAGACAGCGAGGGAGACAGTGAGAGAGACAGCGAGGGAGACAGCGAGAGAGACTGCGAGAGAGACTGCGAGAGAGATTGCGAGGGAGACTGCGAGGGAGAAAGCGAGAGAGACTGCGAGGGAGAAAGCGAGAGAGACTGCGAGAGAGACTGCGAGGGAGAAAGCGAGAGAGACTGCGAGGGAGACTGCAAGGGAGACAGCGAGAGAGACAGCGAGGGAGACAGCGAGGCAGATAGTGAGAGAGACTGCGAGAGAGACTGCGAGAGAGACTGTGAGGGAGACTGTGAGGGAGACAGCGAGGGAGACTGTGAGGGAGACTGTGAGAGAGACTGCTATGGAGATAGCGAGAGAGACAGCGAGGGATACAGCGAGAGAGACTGAGAGCGAGAGAGACAGCGAGGGAGACTGCGAGGGAGACTGCGAGGGAGACTGCGAGGGAGACTGCGAGGGAGACGGCGAGAGAGACGGCGAGAGAGACGGCGAGAGAGGCGGCGAGAGAGACTGTGAGGGAGACTGCGAGAGAGACAGTGAGAGGGACCGCGAGAGAGAAAGCGAGAGAGAAAGCCAGAGAGAAAGCCAGAGAGTGCGAGGGAGACAGCGAGGGAGAAAGCGAGAGAGAATGCGAGAGAGACTGAGAGAGAGACTGAGAGAAAGACTGAGAGGGAGACAGCGAGGGAGACAACGAGAGAGACATCGAGAGAGACATCGAGAGAGACAGCGAAAGAGAATGCGAGAGAGACTGCGAGAGAGACATCCAGGGTGACTGTGAGGGAGACAGCGAGAGAGACTGTGAGGGAGACAGCGAGGGAGACTGTGAGGGAGACTGCGAGAGAGACTGCTATGGAGATAGCGAGAGAGACAGCGAGGGAGACGGCGAGGGAGACGGCGAGGGAGACGGAGAGAGCGACGGCGAGAGAGAGAGCGAGAGAGACTGCGAGGGAGACAGCGAGGGAGACTTTGAGAGAGACTGCGAGGGAGATGGCGAGAGAGACAGCGAGAGAGACAGCGAGAGAGACTGTGAGGGAGACAGCGAGAGAGACTGCGAGAGAGACTGCGAGAGAGACTGCGAGAGAGACTGCGAGAGAGACAGTGAGAGGGACTGCGAGAGAGAAAGCGAGAGAGAAAGCCAGAGAGTGCGAGGGAGACAGCGAGAGAGAATGCGAGAGAGACTGCGAGAGAGACTGCGAGAGAGACTGCGAGAAAGACATCCACGGTGACTTCGAGGGAGTCTTCGAGGGAGACTTCGAGGGAGACAGAGAGAGACAGCGAGAGAGACAGCGAGGGAGACAGCGAGGGAGACAGCGAGGGAGACTGCGAGGGAGACAGCGAGAGAGTCTGCGAGGGAGAGTGCGAGGGAGAAAGCGAGAGAGACTGCGAGAGAGACTGCGAGGGAGACAGCGATGGAGACTGCGAGGGAGACAGCGATGGAGACTGCGAGGGAGACAGCGAGAGAGACTGCGAGAGAGTCTGCGAGAGAGACTGCGAGGGAGACAGCGAGAGAGACTGCGAGAGAGACAGCGAGAGAGACTGGGGGGGAGAAAGCGAGAGAAACTGCGAGAGAGACTGCTAGGGAAATAGCGAGTGAGACAGCGAGGGAGACAGCGAGGGAGACAGCGAGGGAGACAGCGAGGGAGACAGCGAGGGAGACAGCGAGAGAGACTGCGAGAGAGACTGCGAGAGAGACTGCGAGAGAGACTTCAAGAGAGACATCGAGGGAGACAGCGAGGGAGACAGCGAGGGAGACAGCGAGGGAGACAGCGAGGGAGACAGCGAGGGAGACAGCGAGCGAGACAGCGAGGGAGACTGCGAGAGAGACTGCGAGAGCGACTGCTAGGGAGACAGCGAGGGAGGCAGCGAGGGAGGCAGCGAGGGAGACAGCGAGGGAGACAGCGAGGGAGACAGCGAGGGAGACAGCGAGGGAGACTGCGAGAGAGACGGCAAGGGAGACAGTGAGGGAAACTGCGAGGGAGAGGGCGAGGGAGACAGCGAGGGAGACAGCGAGGGAGACAGCGAGGGAGACAGCGAGGTAGACAGCGAGGGAGACTGCGAGAGGGACAGCGAGAGAGACTGCGAGAGGCACAGTGAGAGAGACTGCGAGAGGGACAGCGAGAGAGACTGCGAGAGAGACTGCGAGAGAGACTGCGAGAGAGACTGCGAGAGAGACTGCGAGGGAGACAGCGAGGGAGACTGCGAGAGAGACTGCGAGAGAGACTGCGAGAGAGACTGCGAGAGAGACTGAGAGGGAGACTGAGAGGGAGACAGCGAGGGAGACAACGAAAGAGAATGCGAGAGAGACTGCGAGAGAGACTGCGAGAAAGACATCCAGGGTGACTTCGAGGGAGACTTCGAGGGAGATTTCGAGGGAGACAGCGAGAGAGACTGAGAGAGACAGCGAGAGAGACAGCGAGGGAGACAGCGAGGGAGACAGCGAGGGAGACAGCGAGGGAGACAGCGAGGGAGACTGCGAGGGAGTCAGCGAGAGAGTCTGCGAGGGAGAGAGCGAGGGAGAAAGCGAGAGAGACTGCGAGAGAGACTGCGAGAGAGACTGCGAGGGAGACAGTGATAGAGACTGCAAGGGAGACAGCGAGAGAGACTGCGAGAGAGACTGCGAGAGAGACTGCGAGGGAGACTGCGAGAGAGACTGTGAGGGAGACAGCGAGGGAGACAGCGAGAGAGACTGCGAGAGAGACTGCGAGAGAGACTGCGAGGGAGACAGCGAGAGAGACTGCGAGAGAGACTGCTAGGGAAATAGCGAGAGAGACAGCGAGGGATACAGCGAGAGGCACTGCGAGAGAGACTGCGAGGGAGACGGCGAGAGAGAGAGCGAGAGAGACAGCGAGGGAGACAGCGAGGGAGACAGCGAGGGAGACAGCGAGGGAGACAGCGAGAGAGACTGCGAGAGAGACTGCGAGAGAGACTGCGAGAGAGACTTCGAGAGAGACTGCGAGGGAGACTTCGAGGGAGACAGCGAGGGAGACAGTGAGGGAGACAGCGAGGGAGACTGCGAGAGAGACTGCGAGGGAGACTTCGAGGGAGACAGCGAGGGAGACAGCGAGGGAGACTGTGAGGGAGACTGCGAGGGACACAGCGAGGGAGACAGAGAGGGAGACAGCGAGGGAGACAGCGAGGGAGACAGCGAGGGAGACAGCGAGAGAGACAGCGAGGGAGACAGCTAGGGAGACTGCAAGAGAGACTGCGAGGGAGACAGCGAGAGAGACAGCGAGAGAGACAGCGAGGGAGAAAGCGAGGGAGACTGCGAGAGAGACTGCGAGAGGGACAGCGAGGGAGACTGTGAGGGAGACTTCGAGAGAGACTGCTATGGAGATAGCGAAAGAGACAGCGAGGGATACAGCGAGAGAGACTGCGAGAGTGACTGAGAGGGAGACGGCGAGGGAGACGGCGAGGGCGACGGCGAGAGAGAGAGCGAGAGAGACAGCGAGGGAGACAGCGAGAGAGACTTCGAGAGAGACTTCGAGAGAGACTTCGAGAGAGACTGCGAGGGAGACTGCGAGGGAGACGGCGAGAGAGACAGCGAGAGAGCCTGTGAGGGAGACTGTGAGGGAGACAGCGAGAGAGACAGCGAGAGAGACTGCGAGAGAGACTGAGAGAGAGACAGTGAGAGGGACTGCGAGAGAGAAAGCCAGAGAGTGCGAGGGAGACAGCGAGGGAGACAGCGAGAGAGAATGTGAGAGAGACTGAGAGAGAGACTGAGAGGGAGACAGCGAGGGAGACAGCGAGGGAGACAACGAGAGAGACATCGAGAGAGACATCGAGAGAGACTGAGAGGGAGACATCCAGGGTGACTGCGAGGGAGACAGCGAGAGAGACTGTGAGGGAGACAGCGAGGGAGACTGTGTGGGAGACTGCGAGAGAGACTGCTATGGAGATAGCGAGAGAGACAGCGAGGGAGACACCGAGAGAGACTTCGAGAGAGACTGCGAGGGAGACGGCGAGATAGACAGCGAGAGAGACTGCGAGGGAGACGGCGAGAGAGACAGCGAGAGAGACAGCGAGAGAGACTGTGAGGGAGACTGTGAGGGAGACTGTGAGGGAAACAGTGAGAGAGACTGCGAGAGAGACTGCGAGAGAGACAGTGAGAGGGACTGCGAGAGAGAAAGCGAGAGAGAAAGCCAGAGAGTGCGAGGGAGACAGCGAGAGAGACTGAGAGAGAGACTGAGAGAGAGAGACTGAGAGCGAGACTGAGAGGGAGACAGCGAGGGAGACAGCGAGGGAGACAATGAGAGAGACATCGAGAGAGACAACGAGAGAGACAACGAGAGAGACAGCGAAAGAGACTGTGAGGGAGACAGCGAAAGAGACTGTGAGGGAGACAGCGAGGGAGACAGCGAGGGAGACAGCGAGAGAGACTGCGAGAGAGACTGCGAGAGAGACTGCGAGGGAGACTGCGAGGGAGACTGCGAGAGAGACTGCGAGAGAGACTGCGAGAGAGACTGCGAGGGAGACAGCGAGAGAGAATGCGAGGGAGAAAGCGAGAGAAACTGCGAGAGAGACTGCTAGGGAAATAGCGAGAGAGACAGCGAGGGATACAGCGAGAGACACTGCGAGAGAGACTGCGAGGGAGACGGCGAGAGAGACAGCGAGAGAGACAGCGAGGGAGACAGCGAGGGAGACAGCGAGAGAGACTTCGAGAGATACTGCGAGGGAGGCAGCGAGGGAGACAGCGAGGGAGACAGCGAGGGAGACAGCGAGGGAGACAGCGAGAGAGACTGCGAGAGAGACTGCGAGAGCGACTGCGAGATCGACTGCGAGATCGACTGCTAGGGAGACAGCGAGGGAGAGAGCGAGGGACACAGCGAGGGAGACAGCGAGGGAGACAGCGAGGGAGACAGCGAGGGAGACAGCGAGAAAGACTGCAAGAGAGACTGCGAGGGAGACAGCGAGAGAGACAGCGAGAGAGACAGCGAGAGAGACAGCGAGAGAGACAGCGAGAGAGACAGCGAGGGAGAAAGCGAGGGAGAAAGCGAGGGAGACAGCGAGAGAGACTGCGAGAGAGACTGTGAGAGAGACAGCGAGGGAGAAAGCGAGAGAGACTGCGAGAGAGACTGCGAGCGAGAAAGCGAGAGAGACTGCGAGAGAGACTGCAAGGGAGACAGCGAGAGAGACAGCGAGGGAGATAGCGAGGGAGACAGCGAGAGAGACTGCGAGAGAGACTGCGAGAGAGACTGCGAGAGAGACTGCGAGAGAGACAGCGAGGGCGACAGCGAGGGAGACTGTGAGGGAGACTGCGAGAGAGACTGCTATGGAGATAGCGAGAGAGACAGCGAGGGATACAGCGAGAGAGACTGCGAGAGTGACTGCGAGGGAGACGGCGAGGGAGACGGCGAGGGCGACGGCGAGAGAGAGAGCGAGAGAGAGAGCGAGAGAGAGAGCGAGGGAGACAGCGAGAGAGACTTCGAGAGAGACTGCGAGGGAGACGGCGAGAGAGACAGCGAGAGAGGCGGTGAGAGAGACGGTGAGGGAGACTGTGAGGGAGACAGCGAGAGAGACAGTGAGAGGGACTGCGAAGGAGAAAGCGAGAGAGAAAGCCAGAGAGAAAGCCAGAGAGAAAGCCAGAGAGTGCGAGGGAGACAGCGAGGGAGACAGCGAGAGAGAATGCGAGAGAGACTGAGAGAGAGACTGAGAGAGAGACTGAGAGAGAGACTGAGAGAGAGACTGAGAGGGAGACTGAGAGGGAGACTGAGAGGGAGACAGCGAGGGAGACAGCGAGGGAGACAGCGAGGGAGACAGCGAGGGAGACAACGAGAGAGACATCGAGAGAGACAGCGAAAGAGAATGCGAGAGAGACTGCAAGAGAGACATCCAGGGTGACTGCGAGGGAGACAGCAAGAGAGACTGTGAGGGAGACAGCGAGGGAGACTGTGAGGGAGACTGCGAGAGAGACTGCTATGGAGATAGCGAGAGAGACAGCGAGGGATACAGCGAGAGAAACTGCGAGAGAGACTGCGAGGGAGACGGCGAGGGAAACGGTGAGAGCGACAGCGAGAGAGACAGCGAGGGAGACAGCGAGGGAGACAGCGAGAGAGACTTCGAGAGAGACTGCGAGGGAGACGGCGAGAGAGACAGCGAGAGAGACAGCGAGAGAGGCAGCGAGAGAGACTGTGAGGGAGACTGTGAGGGAGACAGCGAGAGAGACTGCGAGAGAGACTGCGAGAGAGACTGCGAGAGAGACTGCGAGAGAGATAGTGAGAGGGACTGCGAGAGAGAAAGCCAGAGAGTGCGAGGGAGACAGCGAGGGAGACAGCGAGAGAGAATGCGAGAGAGACTGAGAGAGAGACTGAGAGGGAGACAGCGAGGGAGACAGCGAGGGAGACATCGAGAGAGACATCGAGAGAGACATCGAGAGAGACTGAGAGGGAGACATCCAGGGTGACTGCGAGGGAGACAGCGAGAGAGACTGTGAGGGAGACAGCGAAGGAGACAACGAGAGAGACAACGAGAGAGACAGCGAAAGAGAATGCGAGAGAGACTGCGAGGGAGACAGCGAGAGAGTCTGCGAGGGAGAGAGCGAGGGAGAAAGCGAGAGAGACTGCGAGAGAGACTGCAAGGGAGACAGCGATAGAGACAGCGACAGAGACTGCGAGGGAGACAGTGAGAGAGACTGCGAGGGAGACTGCGAGGGAGACTGCGAGGGAGACTGCGAGGGAGACAGCGAAAGAGACTGTGAGGGAGACAGCGAGGGAGACAGCGAGAGAGACTGCGAGGGAGACTGCGAGGGAGACTGCGAGAGAGACTGCGAGAGAGACTGCGAGAGAGACTGCGAGGGAGACAGCGAGAGAGAATGCGAGGGAGAAAGCGAGAGAAACTGCGAGAGAGACTGCTAGGGAAATAGCGAGAGAGACAGCGAGGGATACAGCGAGAGACACTGCGAGAGAGACTGCGAGGGAGACGGCGAGAGAGAGAGCGAGAGAGACAGCGAGAGAGACAGCGAGGGAGACAGCGAGGGAGACAGCGAGGGAGACAGCGAGGGAGACAGCGAGGGAGACAGCGAGAGAGACTTCGAGAGATACTGCGAGGGAGGCAGCGAGGGAGACAGTGAGGGAGACAGCGAGGGAGACAGCGAGAGAGACTGCGAGAGAGACTGCGTGAGCGACTGCGAGAGCGACTGCTAGGGAGACAGCGAGGGAGGCAGCGAGGGAGACAGCGAGGGAGACAGCGAGGGAGACAGCGAGGCAGACAGCGAGAGAAACTGCGAGGAAGACAGCGAGAGAGACTGCGAGAGAGACGGCAAGGGAGACAGTGAGGGAGACTGCGAGGGAGAGAGCGAGGGACACAGCGAGGGAGACAGCGAGGGAGACAGCGAGGGAGACAGCGAGGGAGACAGCGAGGGAGACAGCGAGGGAGACAGCGAGAGAGACTGCGAGAGAGACTGCGAGAGAGACTGCGAGGGAGAAAGCGAGAGAGACTGCGAGAGAGACTGCAAGGGAGACAGCGAGAGAGACAGCGAGGGAGATAGCGAGGGAGACAGCGAGAGAGACTGCGAGAGAGACTGCGAGAGAGACTGCGAGAGAGAGTGCGAGGGAGAGTGCGAGGGAGACAGCGAGGGAGACAGCGAGGGAGACTGTGAGGGAGACTGCGAGAGAGACTGCTATGGAGATAGCGAGAGAGACAGCGAGGGATACAGCGAGAGAGACTGCGAGAGTGACTGCGAGGGAGACGGCGAGGGAGACGGCGAGGGCGACGGCGAGAGAGAGAGCGAGAGAGAAAGCGAGAGAGAGAGCGAGGGAGACAGCGAGAGAGACTTCGAGAGAGACTGCGAGGGAGACGGCGAGAGAGGCAGCGAGAGAGACTGTGAGGGAGACTGTGAGGGAGACAGCGAGAGAGACAGCGAGAGGGACTGCGAGAGAGAAAGCCAGAGAGAAAGCCAGAGAGAAAGCCAGAGAGTGCGAGGGAGACAGCGAGGGAGACAGCGAGAGAGAATGCGAGAGAGACTGAGAGAGAGACTGAGAGAGAGACTGAGAGAGAGACTGAGAGGGAGACTGAGAGGGAGACTGAGAGGGAGACTGAGAGGGAGACTGAGAGGGAGACTGAGAGGGAGACAGCGAGGGAGACAGCGAGGGAGACAACGAGAGAGACATCGAGAGAGACAGCGAAAGGGAATGCGAGAGAGACTGCGAGAGAGACATCCAGGGTGACTGCGAGGGAGACAGCAAGAGAGACTGTGAGGGAGACAGCGAGGGAAACTGTGAGGGAGACTGCGAGAGAGACTGCGAGAGAAACTGCGAGGAAGACTGCGAGAGAGACTGCAAGGGAGACTGCGAGGGAGACTGCGAGGGAGACTGCGAGTGAGACTGCGAGGGAGAAAGCGAGAGAGACTGCGAGAGAGACTGCAAGGGAGACAGCGAGAGAGACAGCGAGGGAGATAGCGAGAGAGACTGCGAGAGAGACTGCGAGAGAGACTGCGAGGGAGACAGCGAGGGAGACTGTGAGGGAGACTGCGAGAGAGACTGCTATGGAGATAGCGAGAGAGACAGCGAGGGATACTGCGAGAGAGACTGCGAGAGTGACTGCGAGAGAAACTGCGAGAGAGACTGCTATGGAGATAGTGAGAGAGACAGCGAGGGATACAGCGATAGACACTGCGAGAGAGAATGCGAGGGAGACAGCGATTGAGACGTCGAGGGAGACAGCGAGGTAGACAGCGAGAGAGAGAGCGAGAGAGACAGCGAAAGAGACTTCGAGAGAGACTGCGAGGGAGGCAGCGAGGGAGACAGCGAGGGAGACAGCGAGGGAGACAGCAAGGGAGACAGCAAGGGAGACAGCAAGGGAGACAGCAAGGGAGACAGCGACAGAGCCTGTGAGAGAGACTGCGAGGGACACAGCGAGAGAGACTGCGAGGGAGACAACGAGAGAGAATGCGAGAGAGATCGCGTGAGACAGCGAGGGAGACAGCGAGGGAGACAGCGAGGGAGAGAGCGAGAGACACAGCGAGGGAGACAGCGAGAGAGACTGCAAGAGAGACTGCAAGAGAGACTGCAAGAGAGACTGCAAGGGAGAGAGCGAGAGAGACAGCGAGAGAGACAGCGAGAGAGACAGCGAGAGAGACTGCGAGAGAGACTGCGAGAGAGACTGTGAGGAAGACTGCGAGAGAGACTGCTATGGAGATAGCGAGAGAGACAGCGAGGGATACAGCGAGAGAGACTGCGAGAGTGACTGCGAGAGAAACTGCGAGAGAGACTGCTATGGAGATAGTGAGAGAGACAGCGAGGGATACAGCGATAGACACTGCGAGAGAGAATGCGAGGGAGACAGCGATTGAGACGGCGAGGGAGACGGCGAGAGAGAGAGCGAGAGAGAGAGCGAGAGAGAGAGCGAGGGTGACAGCGAGGGAGACAGCGAGGGAGACAGCGAGGGAGACAGTGAGGGAGACAGCGAGGGAGACTGCAAGAGAGACTGCGAGGGAGACAGCGAGGGAGACAGCGAGGGAGACAGCGAGAGAAACTGCGAGGAAGACTGCGAGAGAGACTGCGAGAGAGACTGCGAGAGAGACTGCGAGAGAGACTGCGAGAGAGACTGCGAGGGAGAAAGCGAGAGAGACTGTGAGAGAGACTGCGAGAGAGACTGCGAGAGAGACTGCGAGAGAGAAAGCGAGAGAGACTGCGAGGGAGACTGCAAGGGAGACAGCGAGAGAGACAGCGAGGGAGATAGCGAGGGAGATAGCGAGAGAGACTGCGAGGGAGACAGCGAGGGAGACTGTGAGGGAGACTGCGAGAGAGACTGCTATGGAGATAGCGAAAGAGACAGCGAGCGATACAGCGAGAGAGACTGCGAGAGTGACTGCGAGGGAGACGGCGAGGGAGACGGCGAGGGCGACGGCGAGAGAGAGAGCGAGAGAGACAGCGAGGGAGACAGCGAGAGAGACTTCGAGAGAGACTTCGAGAGAGACTGCGAGGGAGACTGCGAGGGAGACGGCGAGAGAGACAGCGAGAGAGGCAGCGAGAGAGACTGTGAGGGAGACTGTGAGGGAGACAGCGAGAGAGACAGCGAGAGAGACTGCGAGAGAGACTGAGAGAGGGACAGTGAGAGGGACTGCGAGAGAGAAAGCCAGAGAGTGCGAGGGAGACAGCGAGGGAGACAGCGAGAGAGAATGTGAGAGAGACTGAGAGAGAGACTGAGAGGGAGACAGCGAGGGAGACAGCGAGGGAGACAACGAGAGAGACATCGAGAGAGACATCGAGAGAGACTGAGAGGGAGACATCCAGGGTGACTGCGAGGGAGACAGCGAGAGAGACTGTGAGGGAGACAGCGAGGGAGACTGTGAGGGAGACTGCGAGAGAGACTGCTATGGAGATAGCGAGAGAGACAGCGAGGGAGACAGCGAGAGAGACTTCGAGAGAGACTGCGAGGGAGACGGCGAGATAGACAGCGAGAGAGACTGCGAGGGAGACGGCGAGAGAGACAGCGAGAGAGACAGCGAGAGAGACTGTGAGGGAGACTGTGAGGGAGACTGTGAGGGAGACAGCGAGAGAGACTGCGAGAGAGACTGCGAGAGAGACAGTGAGAGGGACTGCGAGAGAGAAAGCGAGAGAGAAAGCCAGAGAGTGCGAGGGAGACAGCGAGAGAGACTGAGAGAGAGACTGAGAGGGAGACAGCGAGGGAGACAGCGAGGGAGACAGCGAGGGAGACAGCGAGGGAGACAATGAGAGAGACATCGAGAGAGACAACGAGAGAGACAACGAGAGAGACAGTGAAAGAGACTGTGAGGGAGACAGCGAAAGAGACTGTGAGGGAGACAGCGAGGGAGACAGCGAGGGAGACAGCGAGAGAGACTGCGAGAGAGACTGCGAGAGAGACTGCGAGGGAGACTGCGAGGGAGACTGCGAGGGAGACTGCGAGGGAGACTGCGAGAGAGACTGCGAGAGAGACTGCGAGAGAGACTGCGAGGGAGACAGCGAGAGAGAATGCGAGGGAGAAAGCGAGAGAAACTGCGAGAGAGACTGCTAGGGAAATAGCGAGAGAGACAGCGAGGGATACAGCGAGAGACACTGCAAGAGAGACTGCGAGGGAGACGGCGAGAGAGACAGCGAGAGAGACAGCGAGGGAGACAGCGAGGGAGACAGCGAGAGAGACTTCGAGAGATACTGCGAGGGAGGCAGCGAGGGAGACAGCGAGGGAGACAGCGAGGGAGACAGCGAGAGAGACTGCGAGAGAGACTGCGAGAGCGACTGCGAGAGCGACTGCGAGAGTGACTGCTAGGGAGACAGCGAGGGAGGCAGCGAGGGAGACAGCGAGGGAGACAGCGAGGGAGACAGTGAGGGAGACAGCGAGGGAGACAGCTAGAGAAACTGAGAGAGAAACTGCGAGGAAGACAGCGAGAGAGACGGCGAGAGAGACGGCGAGGGAGACAGTGAGGGAGACTGCGAGGGAGAGAGCGAGGGACACAGCGAGGGAGACAGCGAGGGAGACAGCGAGGGAGACAGCGAGGGAGACAGCGAGAGAGACTGCAAGAGAGACTGCGAGGGAGACAGCGAGAGAGACAGCGAGAGAGACAGCGAGAGAGACAGCGAGAGAGACAGCGAGAGAGACAGCGAGGGAGAAAGCGAGGGAGAAAGCGAGGGAGAAAGCGAGGGAGACAGCGAGAGAGACTGCGAGAGAGACTGTGAGAGAGACAGCGAGGGAGAAAGCGAGAGAGACTGCGAGAGAGACTGCGAGGGAGAAAGCGAGAGAGACTGCGAGAGAGACTGCAAGGGAGACAGCGAGAGAGACAGCGAGGGAGATAGCGAGGGAGACAGCGAGAGAGACTGCGAGAGAGACTGCGAGAGAGACTGCGAGAGAGACTGCGAGAGAGACAGCGAGGGCGACAGCGAGGGAGACTGTGAGGGAGACTGCGAGAGAGACTGCTATGGAGATAGCGATAGAGACAGCGAGGGATACAGCGAGAAAGACTGCGAGGGTGACTGCGAGGGAGACGGCGAGGGAGACGGCGAGGGCGACGGCGAGAGAGAGAGCGAGAGAGAGAGCGAGAGAGACTTCGAGAGAGACTGCGAGGGAGACGGCGAGAGAGACGGCGAGAGAGGCGGTGAGAGAGACGGTGAGAGAGACGGTGAGGGAGACTGTGAGGGAGACAGCGAGAGAGACAGTGAGAGGGACTGCGAGAGAGAAAGCGAGAGAGAAAGCCAGAGAGAAAGCCAGAGAGAAAGCCAGAGAGTGCGAGGGAGACAGCGAGGGAGACAGCGAGAGAGAATGCGAGAGAGACTGAGAGAGAGACTGAGAGAGAGACTGAGAGAGAGACTGAGAGGGAGACTGAGAGGGAGACTGAGAGGGAGACAGCGAGGGAGACAGCGAGGGAGACAGCGAGGGAGACAGCGAGGGAGACAGCGAGGGAGACAACGAGAGAGACATCGAGAGAGACAGCGAAAGAGAATGCGAGAGAGACTGCAAGAGAGACATCCAGGGTGACTGCGAGGGAGACAGCAAGAGAGACTGTGAGGGAGACAGCGAGGGAGACTGTGAGGGAGACTGCGAGAGAGACTGCTATGGAGATAGCGAGAGAGACAGCGAGGGATACAGCGAGAGAAACTGCAAGAGAGACTGCGAGGGAGACGGCGAGGGAGACGGTGAGAGCGACAGCGAGAGAGACAGCGAGGGAGACAGCGAGAGAGACTTCGAGAGAGACTGCGAGGGAGACGGCGAGAGAGACAGCGAGAGAGACAGCGAGAGAGACTGTGAGGGAGACTGTGAGGGAGACAGCGAGAGAGACTGCGAGAGAGACTGCGAGAGAGACTGCGAGAGAGACTGCGAGAGAGATAGTGAGAGGGACTGCGAGAGAGAAAGCCAGAGAGTGCGAGGGAGACAGCGAGGGAGACAGCGAGAGAGAATGCGAGAGAGACTGAGAGAGAGACTGAGAGGGAGACAGCGAGGGAGACAGCGAGAGAGACATCGAGAGAGACATCGAGAGAGACATCGAGAGAGACTGAGAGGGAGACATCCAGGGTGACTGCGAGGGAGACAGCGAGAGAGACTGTGAGGGAGACAGCGAGGGAGACAACGAGAGAGAAAACGAGAGAGACAGCGAAAGAGAATGCGAGAGAGACTGCGAGGGAGACAGCGAGAGAGTCTGCGAGGGAGAGAGCGAGGGAGAAAGCGAGAGAGACTGCGAGGGAGACAGCGATAGAGACAGCGACAGAGACTGCGAGGGAGACAGTGAGAGAGACTGCGAGGGAGACTGCGAGGGAGACTGCGAGGGAGACTGCGAGGGAGACAGCGAAAGAGACTGTGAGGGAGACAGCGAGGGAGACAGCGAGGGAGACAGCGAGGGAGACTGCGAGAGAGACTGCGAGGGAGACTGCGAGGGAGACTGCGAGAGAGACTGCGAGAGAGACTGCGAGGGAGACAGCGAGGGAGAATGCGAGGGAGAAAGCGAGAGAAACTGCGAGAGAGACTGCTAGGGAAATAGCGAGAGAGACAGCGAGGGATACAGCGAGAGACACTGCGAGAGAGACTGCGAGGGAGACGGCGAGAGAGAGAGCGAGAGAGACAGCGAGGGAGACAGCGAGGGAGACAGCGAGGGAGACAGCGAGGGAGACAGTGAGAGAGACTTCGAGAGATACTGCGAGGGAGGCAGCGAGGGAGACAGCGAGGGAGACAGCGAGAGAGACTGCGAGAGAGACTGCGAGAGAGACTGCGAGAGAGACTGCGTGAGCGACTGCGAGAGCGACTGCTAGGGAGACAGCGAGGGAGGCAGCGAGGGAGACAGCGAGGGAGACAGCGAGGGAGACAGCGAGGGAGACAGCGAGAGAAACTGCGAGGAAGACAGCGAGAGAGACTGCGAGAGAGACGGCAAGGGAGACAGTGAGGGAGACTGCGAGGGAGAGAGCGAGGGACACAGCGAGGGAGACAGCGAGGGAGACAGCGAGGGAGACAGTGAGGGAGACAGCGAGGGAGACAGCGAGAGAGACTGCAAGGGAGACTGCGAGGGAGACAGCGAGAGAGACAGCGAGAGAGACAGCAAGAGAGACAGCGAGAGAGACAGTGAGAGAGACAGCGAGAGAGACAGCGAGAGAGACAGCGAGGGAGAAAGCGAGGGAGAAAGCGAGGGAGACAGCGAGAGAGACTGCGAGAGAGACTGCGAGGGAGAAAGCGAGAGAGACTGCGAGAGAGACTGCAAGGGAGACAGCGAGAGAGACAGCGAGGGAGATAGCGAGGGAGACAGCGAGAGAGACTGCGAGAGAGACTGCGAGAGAGACTGCGAGAGAGAGTGCGAGGGAGACAGCGAGGGAGACAGCGAGGGAGACTGTGAGGGAGACTGCGAGAGAGACTGCTATGGAGATAGCGAGAGAGACAGCGAGGGATACAGCGAGAGAGACTGCGAGAGTGACTGCGAGGGAGACGGCGAGGGAGACGGCGAGGGCGACGGCGAGAGAGAGAGCGAGAGAGAGAGCGAGAGAGAGAGCGAGGGAGACAGCGAGAGAGACTTCGAGAGAGACTGCGAGGGAGACGGCGAGAGAGGCAGCGAGAGAGACTGTGAGGGAGACTGTGAGGGAGACAGCGAGAGAGACAGCGAGAGGGACTGCGAGAGAGAAAGCGAGAGAGAAAGCCAGAGAGAAAGCCAGAGAGTGCGAGGGAGACAGCGAGGGAGACAGCGAGAGAGAATGCGAGAGAGACTGAGAGAGAGACTGAGAGAGAGACTGAGAGGGAGACTGAGAGGGAGACTGAGAGGGAGACTGAGAGGGAGACAGCGAGGGAGACAGCGAGGGAGACAACGAGAGAGACATCGAGAGAGACAGCGAAAGAGAATGCGAGAGAGACTGCGAGAGAGACATCCAGGGTGACTGCGAGGGAGACAGCAAGAGAGACTGTGAGGGAGACAGCGAGGGAGACTGTGAGGGAGACTGCGAGAGAGACTGCTATGGAGATAGCGAGAGAGACAGCGAGGGATACAGCGAGAGAGACTGCGAGAGAGACTGCGAGGGAGACGGCGAGGGAGACGGTGAGAGCGACAGCGAGAGAGACAGCGAGAGAGACTGTGAGGGAGACTGTGAGGGAGACAGCGAGAGAGACTGCGAGAGAGACTGCGAGAGAGACTGCGAGAGAGACTGCGAGAGAGACAGTGAGAGGGACTGCGAGAGAGAAAGCCAGAGAGTGCGAGGGAGACAGCGAGGGAGACAGCGAGAGAGAATGCGAGAGAGACTGAGAGAGAGACAGAGAGGGAGACTGAGAGGGAGACAGCGAGAGAGACATCGAGAGAGACATCGAGAGAGACTGAGAGGGAGACATCCAGGGTGACTGCAAGGGAGACAGCGAGAGAGATTGTGAGGGAGACAGCGAGGGAGACTGTGAGGGAGACTGCGAGAGAGACTGCTATGGAGATAGCGAGAGAGACAGCGAGAGAGACAGCGAGAGAGACTTCGAGAGAGACTGCGAGGGAGACGGCGAGATAGACAGCGAGAGAGACTGCGAGGGAGACGGCGAGAGAGACGGCGAGAGAGACGGCGAGAGAGACAGCGAGAGAGACTGTGAGGGAGACTGTGAGGGAGACTGTGAGGGAGACTGTGAGGGAGACTGTGAGGGAAACAGCGAGAGAGACTGCGAGAGAGACTGCGAGAGAGACAGTGAGAGGGACTGCGAGAGAGAAAGCGAGAGAGAAAGCCAGAGAGTGCGAGGGAGACAGCGAGAGAGACTGAGAGAGAGACTGAGAGAGAGACTGAGAGAGAGACTGAGAGAGAGACAGCGAGGGAGACAGCGAGGGAGACAATGAGAGAGACATCGAGAGAGACAACGAGAGAGACAACGAGAGAGACAGCGAAAGAGAATGCGAGAGAGACTGCGAGGGAGACAGCGAGAGAGTCTGCGAGGGAGAGAGCGAGGGAGAAAGCGAGAGAGACTGCGAGAGAGACTGCGAGTGAGACAGCGATAGAGACAGCGATAGAGACTGCGAGGGAGACAGCGAGAGAGACTGTGAGGGAGACAGCGAGGGAGACAGCGAGGGAGACAGCGAGAGAGACTGCGAGAGAGACTGCGAGAGAGACTGCGAGGGAGACTGCGAGAGAGACTGCGAGAGAGACTGCGAGAGAGACTGCGAGGGAGACTGCGAGGGAGACAGCGAGAGAGAATGCGAGGGAGAAAGCGAGAGAAACTGCGAGAGAGACTGCTAGGGAAATAGCGAGAGAGACAGCGAGGGATACAGCGAGAGACACTGCGAGAGAGACTGCGAGGGAGATGGCGAGAGAGAGAGCGAGAGAGACAGCGAGGGAGACAGCGAGGGAGACAGCGAGGGAGACAGCGAGAGAGACAGCGAGAGATACTGCGAGGGAGGCAGCGAGGGAGACAGCGAGGGAGACAGCGAGAGAGACTGCGAGAGAGACTGCGAGAGCGACTGCTAGGGAGACAGCGAGGGAGACAGCGAGGGAGACAGCGAGGGAGACAGCAAGGGAGACAGCGAGGGAGACAGCGAGAGAAACTGCGAGGAAGACAGCGAGAGAGGCTGCGAGAGAGACGGCAAGGGAGACAGTGAGGGAGACTGCGAGGGAGAGAGCGAGGGACACAGCAAGGGAGACAGCGAGGGAGACAGCGAGGGAGACAGCGAGGGAGACAGCGAGGGAGACTGCAAGAGAGACTGCGAGGGAGACAGCGAGACAGACAGCGAGAGAGACAGCGAGAGAGACAGCGAGGGAGAAAGCGAGGGAGAAAGCGAGGGAGAAAGCGAGGGAGACAGCGAGAGAGACTGCGAGAGAGACTGCGAGAGAGACTGCGAGAGAGACAGCGAGGGAGAAAGCGAGAGAGACTGCGAGAGAGACTGCGAGGGAGAAAGCGAGAGAGACTGCGAGAGAGAATGCAAGGGAGACAGCGAGAGAGACAGCGAGGGAGATAGCGAGGGAGACAGTGAGAGAGACTGCGAGAGAGACTGCGAGAGAGACTGCGAGAGAGACTGCGAGGGAGACAGCGAGGGAGACAGCGAGGGAGACTGTGAGGGAGACTGCGAGAGAGACTGCTATGGAGATAGCGAGAGAGACAGCGAGGGATACAGCGAGAGAGACTGCGAGAGTGACTGCGAGGGAGACGGCGAGGGAGACGGCGAGGGCGACGGCGAGAGAGAGAGCGAGAGAGAGAGCGAGAGAGAGAGCGAGGGAGACAGCGAGAGAGACTTCGAGAGAGACTGCGAGGGAGACGGCGAGAGAGACAGCGAGAGAGGCAGCGAGAGAGACTGTGAGGGAGACTGTGAGGGAGACAGCGAGAGAGACAGTGAGAGGGACTGCGAGAGAGAAAGCGAGAGAGAAAGCCAGAGAGAAAGCCAGAGAGTGCGAGGGAGACAGCGAGGGAGACAGCGAGAGAGAATGCGAGAGAGACTGAGAGAGAGACTGCGAGGGAGACTGCGAGAGAGACTGCGAGGGAGACAGCGAGAGAGAATGCGAGGGAGAAAGCGAGAGAAACTGCGAGAGAGACTGCTAGGGAAATAGCGAGAGAGACAGCGAGGGATACAGCGAGAGACACTGCGAGAGAGACTGCGAGGGAGATGGCGAGAGAGAGAGCGAGAGAGACAGCGAGGGAGACAGCGAGGGAGACAGCGAGGGAGACAGCGAGAGAGACTGCGAGGGAGGCAGCGAGGGAGACAGCGAGGGAGACAGCGAGAGAGACTGCGAGAGAGACTGCGAGAGAGACTGCGAGAGCGACTGCTAGGGAGACAGCGAGGGAGACAGCGAGGGAGGCAGCGAGGGAGACAGCGAGGGAGACAGCGAGGGAGACAGCGAGGGAGACAGCGAGAGAAACTGCGAGGAAGACAGCGAGAGAGGCTGCGAGAGAGACGGCAAGGGAGACAGTGAGGGAGACTGCGAGGGAGAGAGCGAGGGACACAGCGAGGGAGACAGCGAGGGAGACAGCGAGGGAGACAGCGAGGGAGACAGCGAGGGAGACTGCAAGAGAGACTGCGAGGGAGACAGCGAGGGAGACAGCGAGAGAGACAGCGAGAGAGACAGCGAGAGAGACAGCGAGAGAGACAGCGAGGGAGAAAGCGAGGGAGAAAGCGAGGGAGAAAGCGAGGGAGACAGCGAGAGAGACTGCGAGAGAGACTGCGAGAGAGACTGCGAGAGAGACTGCGAGAGAGACAGCGAGAGAGACAGCGAGGGAGAAAGCGAGAGAGACTGCGAGAGAGACTGCGAGGGAGAAAGCGAGAGAGACTGCGAGAGAGACTGCAAGGGAGACAGCGAGAGAGACAGCGAGGGAGATAGCGAGGGAGACAGTGAGAGAGACTGCGAGAGAGACTGCGAGAAAGACAGCGAGAGAGACTGCGAGAGAGACTGCGAGAGAGACTGCGAGGGAGACAGAGAGGGAGACAGCGAGGGAGACTGTGAGGGAGACTGCGAGAGAGACTGCTATGGAGATAGCGAGAGAGACAGCGAGGGATACAGCGAGAGAGACTGCGAGAGTGACTGCGAGGGAGACGGCGAGGGAGACGGCGAGGGCGACGGCGAGAGAGAGAGCGAGAGAGAGAGCGAGAGAGAGAGCGAGGGAGACAGCGAGAGAGACTTCGAGAGAGACTGCGAGGGAGACGGCGAGAGAGACAGCGAGAGAGGCAGCGAGAGAGACTGTGAGGGAGACTGTGAGGGAGACAGCGAGAGAGACAGTGAGAGGGACTGCGAGAGAGAAAGCGAGAGAGAAAGCCAGAGAGAAAGCCAGAGAGTGCGAGGGAGACAGCGAGGGAGACAGCGAGAGAGAATGCGAGAGAGACTGAGAGAGAGACTGCGAGGGAGACTGCGAGAGAGACTGCGAGGGAGACAGCGAGAGAGACAGCGAGAGAGACAGCAAGAGAGACAGCGAGAGAGACAGTGAGAGAGACAGCGAGAGAGACAGCGAGAGAGACAGCGAGGGAGAAAGCGAGGGAGAAAGCGAGGGAGACAGCGAGAGAGACTGCGAGAGAGACTGCGAGGGAGAAAGCGAGAGAGACTGCGAGAGAGACTGCAAGGGAGACAGCGAGAGAGACAGCGAGGGAGATAGCGAGGGAGACAGCGAGAGAGACTGCGAGAGAGACTGCGAGAGAGACTGCGAGAGAGAGTGCGAGGGAGACAGCGAGGGAGACAGCGAGGGAGACTGTGAGGGAGACTGCGAGAGAAACTGCTATGGAGATAGCGAGAGAGACAGCGAGGGATACAGCGAGAGAGACTGCGAGAGTGACTGCGAGGGAGACGGCGAGGGAGACGGCGAGGGCGACGGCGAGAGAGAGAGCGAGAGAGAGAGCGAGAGAGAGAGCGAGGGAGACAGCGAGAGAGACTTCGAGAGAGACTGCGAGGGAGACGGCGAGAGAGGCAGCGAGAGAGACTGTGAGGGAGACTGTGAGGGAGACAGCGAGAGAGACAGCGAGAGGGACTGCGAGAGAGAAAGCGAGAGAGAAAGCCAGAGAGAAAGCCAGAGAGTGCGAGGGAGACAGCGAGGGAGACAGCGAGAGAGAATGCGAGAGAGACTGAGAGAGAGACTGAGAGAGAGACTGAGAGGGAGACTGAGAGGGAGACTGAGAGGGAGACTGAGAGGGAGACAGCGAGGGAGACAGCGAGGGAGACAACGAGAGAGACATCGAGAGAGACAGCGAAAGAGAATGCGAGAGAGACTGCGAGAGAGACATCCAGGGTGACTGCGAGGGAGACAGCAAGAGAGACTGTGAGGGAGACAGCGAGGGAGACTGTGAGGGAGACTGCGAGAGAGACTGCTATGGAGATAGCGAGAGAGACAGCGAGGGATACAGCGAGAGAGACTGCGAGAGAGACTGCGAGGGAGACGGCGAGGGAGACGGTGAGAGCGACAGCGAGAGAGACAGCGAGAGAGACTGTGAGGGAGACTGTGAGGGAGACAGCGAGAGAGACTGCGAGAGAGACTGCGAGAGAGACTGCGAGAGAGACTGCGAGAGAGACAGTGAGAGGGACTGCGAGAGAGAAAGCCAGAGAGTGCGAGGGAGACAGCGAGGGAGACAGCGAGAGAGAATGCGAGAGAGACTGAGAGAGAGACAGAGAGGGAGACTGAGAGGGAGACAGCGAGAGAGACATCGAGAGAGACATCGAGAGAGACTGAGAGGGAGACATCCAGGGTGACTGCAAGGGAGACAGCGAGAGAGATTGTGAGGGAGACAGCGAGGGAGACTGTGAGGGAGACTGCGAGAGAGACTGCTATGGAGATAGCGAGAGAGACAGCGAGAGAGACAGCGAGAGAGACTTCGAGAGAGACTGCGAGGGAGACGGCGAGATAGACAGCGAGAGAGACTGCGAGGGAGACGGCGAGAGAGACGGCGAGAGAGACGGCGAGAGAGACAGCGAGAGAGACTGTGAGGGAGACTGTGAGGGAGACTGTGAGGGAGACTGTGAGGGAGACTGTGAGGGAAACAGCGAGAGAGACTGCGAGAGAGACTGCGAGAGAGACAGTGAGAGGGACTGCGAGAGAGAAAGCGAGAGAGAAAGCCAGAGAGTGCGAGGGAGACAGCGAGAGAGACTGAGAGAGAGACTGAGAGAGAGACTGAGAGAGAGACTGAGAGAGAGACAGCGAGGGAGACAGCGAGGGAGACAATGAGAGAGACATCGAGAGAGACAACGAGAGAGACAACGAGAGAGACAGCGAAAGAGAATGCGAGAGAGACTGCGAGGGAGACAGCGAGAGAGTCTGCGAGGGAGAGAGCGAGGGAGAAAGCGAGAGAGACTGCGAGAGAGACTGCGAGTGAGACAGCGATAGAGACAGCGATAGAGACTGCGAGGGAGACAGCGAGAGAGACTGTGAGGGAGACAGCGAGGGAGACAGCGAGGGAGACAGCGAGAGAGACTGCGAGAGAGACTGCGAGAGAGACTGCGAGGGAGACTGCGAGAGAGACTGCGAGAGAGACTGCGAGAGAGACTGCGAGGGAGACTGCGAGGGAGACAGCGAGAGAGAATGCGAGGGAGAAAGCGAGAGAAACTGCGAGAGAGACTGCTAGGGAAATAGCGAGAGAGACAGCGAGGGATACAGCGAGAGACACTGCGAGAGAGACTGCGAGGGAGATGGCGAGAGAGAGAGCGAGAGAGACAGCGAGGGAGACAGCGAGGGAGACAGCGAGGGAGACAGCGAGAGAGACAGCGAGAGATACTGCGAGGGAGGCAGCGAGGGAGACAGCGAGGGAGACAGCGAGAGAGACTGCGAGAGAGACTGCGAGAGCGACTGCTAGGGAGACAGCGAGGGAGACAGCGAGGGAGACAGCGAGGGAGACAGCAAGGGAGACAGCGAGGGAGACAGCGAGAGAAACTGCGAGGAAGACAGCGAGAGAGGCTGCGAGAGAGACGGCAAGGGAGACAGTGAGGGAGACTGCGAGGGAGAGAGCGAGGGACACAGCAAGGGAGACAGCGAGGGAGACAGCGAGGGAGACAGCGAGGGAGACAGCGAGGGAGACTGCAAGAGAGACTGCGAGGGAGACAGCGAGACAGACAGCGAGAGAGACAGCGAGAGAGACAGCGAGGGAGAAAGCGAGGGAGAAAGCGAGGGAGAAAGCGAGGGAGACAGCGAGAGAGACTGCGAGAGAGACTGCGAGAGAGACTGCGAGAGAGACAGCGAGGGAGAAAGCGAGAGAGACTGCGAGAGAGACTGCGAGGGAGAAAGCGAGAGAGACTGCGAGAGAGAATGCAAGGGAGACAGCGAGAGAGACAGCGAGGGAGATAGCGAGGGAGACAGTGAGAGAGACTGCGAGAGAGACTGCGAGAGAGACTGCGAGAGAGACTGCGAGGGAGACAGCGAGGGAGACAGCGAGGGAGACTGTGAGGGAGACTGCGAGAGAGACTGCTATGGAGATAGCGAGAGAGACAGCGAGGGATACAGCGAGAGAGACTGCGAGAGTGACTGCGAGGGAGACGGCGAGGGAGACGGCGAGGGCGACGGCGAGAGAGAGAGCGAGAGAGAGAGCGAGAGAGAGAGCGAGGGAGACAGCGAGAGAGACTTCGAGAGAGACTGCGAGGGAGACGGCGAGAGAGACAGCGAGAGAGGCAGCGAGAGAGACTGTGAGGGAGACTGTGAGGGAGACAGCGAGAGAGACAGTGAGAGGGACTGCGAGAGAGAAAGCGAGAGAGAAAGCCAGAGAGAAAGCCAGAGAGTGCGAGGGAGACAGCGAGGGAGACAGCGAGAGAGAATGCGAGAGAGACTGAGAGAGAGACTGCGAGGGAGACTGCGAGAGAGACTGCGAGGGAGACAGCGAGAGAGAATGCGAGGGAGAAAGCGAGAGAAACTGCGAGAGAGACTGCTAGGGAAATAGCGAGAGAGACAGCGAGGGATACAGCGAGAGACACTGCGAGAGAGACTGCGAGGGAGATGGCGAGAGAGAGAGCGAGAGAGACAGCGAGGGAGACAGCGAGGGAGACAGCGAGGGAGACAGCGAGAGAGACTGCGAGGGAGGCAGCGAGGGAGACAGCGAGGGAGACAGCGAGAGAGACTGCGAGAGAGACTGCGAGAGAGACTGCGAGAGCGACTGCTAGGGAGACAGCGAGGGAGACAGCGAGGGAGACAGCGAGGGAGGCAGCGAGGGAGACAGCGAGGGAGACAGCGAGGGAGACAGCGAGAGAAACTGCGAGGAAGACAGCGAGAGAGGCTGCGAGAGAGACGGCAAGGGAGACAGTGAGGGAGACTGCGAGGGAGAGAGCGAGGGACACAGCGAGGGAGACAGCGAGGGAGACAGCGAGGGAGACAGCGAGGGAGACAGCGAGGGAGACTGCAAGAGAGACTGCGAGGGAGACAGCGAGGGAGACAGCGAGAGAGACAGCGAGAGAGACAGCGAGAGAGACAGCGAGAGAGACAGCGAGGGAGAAAGCGAGGGAGAAAGCGAGGGAGAAAGCGAGGGAGACAGCGAGAGAGACTGCGAGAGAGACTGCGAGAGAGACTGCGAGAGAGACTGCGAGAGAGACAGCGAGAGAGACAGCGAGGGAGAAAGCGAGAGAGACTGCGAGAGAGACTGCGAGGGAGAAAGCGAGAGAGACTGCGAGAGAGACTGCAAGGGAGACAGCGAGAGAGACAGCGAGGGAGATAGCGAGGGAGACAGTGAGAGAGACTGCGAGAGAGACTGCGAGAAAGACAGCGAGAGAGACTGCGAGAGAGACTGCGAGAGAGACTGCGAGGGAGACAGAGAGGGAGACAGCGAGGGAGACTGTGAGGGAGACTGCGAGAGAGACTGCTATGGAGATAGCGAGAGAGACAGCGAGGGATACAGCGAGAGAGACTGCGAGAGTGACTGCGAGGGAGACGGCGAGGGAGACGGCGAGGGCGACGGCGAGAGAGAGAGCGAGAGAGAGAGCGAGAGAGAGAGCGAGGGAGACAGCGAGAGAGACTTCGAGAGAGACTGCGAGGGAGACGGCGAGAGAGACAGCGAGAGAGGCAGCGAGAGAGACTGTGAGGGAGACTGTGAGGGAGACAGCGAGAGAGACAGTGAGAGGGACTGCGAGAGAGAAAGCGAGAGAGAAAGCCAGAGAGAAAGCCAGAGAGTGCGAGGGAGACAGCGAGGGAGACAGCGAGAGAGAATGCGAGAGAGACTGAGAGAGAGACTGAGAGAGAGACTGAGAGAGCGACTGAGAGGGAGACAGCGAGGGAGACAGCGAGGGAGACAGCGAGGGAGACAACGAGAGAGACATCGAGAGAGACAGCGAAAGAGAATGCGAGAGAGACTGCGAGAGAGACATCCAGGGTGACTGCGAGGGAGACAGCAAGAGAGACTGTGAGGGAGACAGCGAGGGAGACTGTGAGGGAGACTGCGAGAGAGACTGCTATGGAGATAGCGAGAGAGACAGCGAGGGATACAGCGAGAGAGACTGCGAGAGAGACTGCGAGGGAGACGGCGAGGGAGACGGTGAGAGCGACAGCGAGAGAGACAGCGAGGGAGACAGCGAGGGAGACAGCGAGGGAGACAGCGAGGGAGACAGCGAGGGAGACTGCAAGAGAGACTGCGAGGGAGACAGCGAGAGAGACAGCGAGAGAGACAGCGAGAGAGACAGCGAGAGAGACAGCGAGGGAGAAAGCGAGGGAGAAAGCGAGGGAGACAGCGAGAGAGACTGCGAGAGAGACTGCGAGAGAGACTGCGAGAGAGACTGCGAGAGAGACAGCGAGAGAGACAGCGAGGGAGAAAGCGAGAGAGACTGCGAGAGAGACTGCGAGGGAGAAAGCGAGAGAGACTGCGAGAGAGACTGCAAGGGAGACAGCGAGAGAGACAGCGAGGGAGATAGCGAGGGAGACAGTGAGAGAGACTGCGAGAGAGACTGCGAGAAAGACAGCGAGAGAGACTGCGAGAGAGACTGCGAGAGAGACTGCGAGGGAGACAGAGAGGGAGACAGCGAGGGAGACTGTGAGGGAGACTGCGAGAGAGACTGCTATGGAGATAGCGAGAGAGACAGCGAGGGATACAGCGAGAGAGACTGCGAGAGTGACTGCGAGGGAGACGGCGAGGGAGACGGCGAGGGCGACGGCGAGAGAGAGAGCGAGAGAGAGAGCGAGAGAGAGAGCGAGGGAGACAGCGAGAGAGACTTCGAGAGAGACTGCGAGGGAGACGGCGAGAGAGACAGCGAGAGAGGCAGCGAGAGAGACTGTGAGGGAGACTGTGAGGGAGACAGCGAGAGAGACAGTGAGAGGGACTGCGAGAGAGAAAGCGAGAGAGAAAGCCAGAGAGAAAGCCAGAGAGTGCGAGGGAGACAGCGAGGGAGACAGCGAGAGAGAATGCGAGAGAGACTGAGAGAGAGACTGAGAGAGAGACTGAGAGAGCGACTGAGAGGGAGACAGCGAGGGAGACAGCGAGGGAGACAGCGAGGGAGACAGCGAGGGAGACAACGAGAGAGACATCGAGAGAGACAGCGAAAGAGAATGCGAGAGAGACTGCGAGAGAGACATCCAGGGTGACTGCGAGGGAGACAGCAAGAGAGACTGTGAGGGAGACAGCGAGGGAGACTGTGAGGGAGACTGCGAGAGAGACTGCTATGGAGATAGCGAGAGAGACAGCGAGGGATACAGCGAGAGAGACTGCGAGAGAGACTGCGAGGGAGACGGCGAGGGAGACGGTGAGAGCGACAGCGAGAGAGACAGCGAGGGAGACAGCGAGAGAGACTTCGAGAGAGACTGCGAGGGAGACGGCGAGAGAGACGGCGAGAGAGACAGCGAGAGAGACAGCGAGAGAGACAGCGAGAGAGACTGCGAGAGAGACTGCGAGAGAGACTGCGAGGGAGACTGCGAGGGAGACTGCGAGGGAGACTGCGAGAGAGACTGCGAGAGAGACTGCGAGAGAGACTGCGAGAGAGACTGCGAGAGAGACTGCGAGGGAGACAGCGAGAGAGAATGCGAGGGAGAAAGCGAGAGAAACTGCGAGAGAGACTGCTAGGGAAATAGCGAGAGAGACAGCGAGGGATACAGCGAGAGACACTGCGAGAGAGACGGCGAGAGAGAGAGCGAGAGAGACAGTGAGGGAGACAGCGAGGGAGACATCGAGGGAGACAGCGAGGGAGACAGCGAGGGAGACCGCGAGGGAGACAGCGAGAGAGACTTCGAGAGATACTGCGAGGGAGGCAGCGAGGGAGACAGCGAGGGAGACAGCGAGAGAGACTGCGAGAGAGACTGCGAGAGCGACTGCGAGAGCGACTGCTAGGGAGACAGCGAGGGAGGCAGCGAGGGAGACAGCGAGGGAGACAGCAAGGGAGACAGCGAGGGAGACAGCGAGAGAAACTGCGAGGAAGACAGCGAGAGAGGCTGCGAGAGAGACGGCAAGGGAGACAGTGAGGGAGACTGCGAGGGAGAGAGCGAGGGACACAGCGAGGGAGACAGCGAGGGAGACAGCGAGGGAGACAGCGAGAGAGACTGCGAGAGAGACTGCGAGAGCGACTGCGAGAGCGACTGCGAGAGCGACTGCGAGAGCGACTGCGAGAGCGACTGCTAGGGAGACAGCGAGGGAGGCAGCGAGGGAGACAGCAAGGGAGACAGCGAGAGAGACAGCGAGAGAGACAGCGAGGGAGAAAGCGAGGGAGAAAGCGAGGGAGACAGCGAGAGAGACTGCGAGAGAGACTGCGAGAGAGACTGCGAGAGAGACTGCGAGAGAGACTGCGAGGGAGAAAGCGAGAGAGACTGCGAGGGAGAAAGCGAGAGAGACTGCGAGAGAGACTGCGAGGGAGAAAGCGAGAGAGACTGCGAGAGAGACTGCAAGGGAGACAGCGAGAGAGACAGCGAGGGAGATAGCGAGGGAGACAGCGAGAGAGACTGCGAGAGAGACTGCGAGAGAGACTGCGAGAGAAACTGCGAGGAAGACAGCGAGAGAGACTGCGAGAGAGACGGCAAGGGAGACAGTGAGGGAGACTGCGAGGGAGAGAGCAAGGGACACAGCGAGGTAGACAGCGAGGGAGACAGCGAGGGAGACAGCGAGGGAGACAGCGAGGGAGACAGCGAGGGAGACAGCGAGAGAGACTGCAAGAGAGACTGCGAGGGAGACAGCGAGAGAGACAGCGAGAGAGACAGCGAGAGAGACAGCGAGAGAGACAGCGAGGGAGAAAGCGAGGGAGAAAGCGAGGGAGACAGCGAGAGAGACTGCGAGAGAGACTGCGAGGGAGAAAGCGAGAGAGACTGCGAGAGAGACTGCAAGGGAGACAGCGAGAGAGACAGCGAGGGAGATAGCGAGGGAGACAGCGAGAGAGACTGCGAGAGAGACTGCGAGAGAGACTGCGAGAGAGACTGCGAGAGAGACTGTGAGGGAGACAGCGAGGGAGACAGCGAGGGAGACTGTGAGGGAGACTGCGGGAGAGACTGCTATGGAGATAGCGAGAGAGACAGCGAGGGATACAGCGAGAGAGACTGCGAGGGAGACGGCGAGGGCGACGGCGAGAGAGAGAGCGAGAAAGAGAGCGAGAGAGAGAGCGAGGGAGACTTCGAGAGAGACTGCGAGGGAGACGGCGAGAGAGGCAGCGAGAGAGACTGTGAGGGAGACTGTGAGGGAGACTGTGAGGGAGACAGCGAGAGAGACAGCGAGAGAGACAGTGAGAGGGACTGCGAGAGAGAAAGCCAGAGAGAAAGCCAGAGAGTGCGAGGGAGACAGTGAGGGAGACAGCGAGAGAGAATGCGAGAGAGACTGAGAGAGAGACTGAGAGAGAGACTGAGAGAGAGACTGAGAGGGAGACTGAGAGGGAGACTGAGAGGGAGACTGAGAGGGAGACTGAGAGGGAGACAGCGAGGCAGACAGCGAGGGAGACAGCGAGGGAGACAGCGAGGGAGACAGCGAGGGAGACAGCGAGGGAGACAACGAGAGAGACATCGAGAGAGACAGCGAAAGAGAATGCGAGAGAGACTGCGAGAGAGACATCCAGGGTGACTGCGAGGGAGACAGCAAGAGAGACTGTGAGGGAGACAGCGAGGGAGACTGTGAGGGAGACTGCGAGAGAGACTGCTATGGAGATAGCGAGAGAGACAGCGAGGGATACAGCGAGAGAGACTGCGAGAGAGACTGCGAGGGAGACGGCGAGGGAGACGGTGAGAGCGACAGCGAGAGAGACAGCGAGGAAGACAGCGAGAGAGACTTCGAGAGAGACTGCGAGGGAGACGGTGAGAGAGACAGCGAGAGAGACAGCGAGAGAGACAGCGAGAGAGACTGTGAGGGTGACTGTGAGGGAGACAGCGAGAGAGACCGTGAGAGAGACTGCGAGAGAGACTGCGAGAGAGACTGCGAGAGAGACAGTGAGAGAGACAGTGAGAGGGACTGCGAGAGAGAAAGCCAGAGAGTGCGAGGGAGACAGCGAGGGAGACAGCGAGAGAGAATGCGAGAGAGACTGAGAGAGAGACTGAGAGAGAGACTGAGAGGGAGACAGCGAGAGAGACATCGAGAGAGACATCGAGAGAGACTGAGAGGGAGACATCCAGGGTGACTGCGAGGGAGACAGCGAGAGAGACTTTGAGGGAGACAGCGAGGGAGACTGTGAGGGAGACTGCTATGGAGATAGCGAGAGAGACAGCGAGGGAGACAGCGAGAGAGACTTCGAGAGAGACTGCGAGGGAGACGGCGAGATAGACAGCGAGAGAAACTGCGAGGGAGATGGCGAGAGAGACGGCGAGAGAGACAGCGAGAGAGACAGCGAGAGAGACAGCGAGAGAGACAGCGAGAGAGACAGCGAGAGAGACAGCGAGGGAGAAAGCGAGGGAGAAAGCGAGGGAGAAAGCGAGGAAGACAGCGAGAGAGACTGCGAGAGAGACTGCGAGAGAGACTGCGAGAGAGACAGCGAGGGAGAAAGCGAGAGAGACTGCGAGAGAGACTGCGAGGGAGAAAGCGAGAGAGACTGCGAGAGAGACTGCAAGGGAGACAGCGAGAGAGACAGCGAGGGAGATAGCGAGGGAGACAGCGAGAGAGACAGCGAGAGAGACTGCGAGAGAGACTGCGAGAGAGACTGCGAGGGAGACAGCGAGGGAGACAGCGAGGGAGACAGCGAGGGAGACTGTGAGGGAGACTGCGAGAGAGACTGCTATGGAGATAGCGAGAGAGACTGCTATGGAGATAGCGAGAGAGACAGCGAGGGATACAGCGAGAGAGACTGCGAGAGTGACTGCGAGGGAGACGGCGAGGGAGACGGCGAGGGCGACGGCGAGAGAGAGAGCGAGAGAGAGAGCGAGAGAGAGAGCGAGGGAGACAGCGAGAGAGACTTCGAGAGAGACTGCGAGGGAGACGGCGAGAGAGACAGCGAGAGAGGCAGCGAGAGAGACTGTGAGGGAGACTGTGAGGGAGACAGCGAGAGAGACAGTGAGAGGGACTGCGAGAGAGAAAGCGAGAGAGAAAGCCAGAGAGAAAGCCAGAGAGTGCGAGGGAGACAGCAAGGGAGACAGCGAGAGAGAATGCGAGAGAGACTGAGAGAGAGACTGAGAGAGAGACTGAGAGAGAGACTGAGAGGGAGACTGAGAGGGGGACTGAGAGGGAGACAGCGAGGGAGACAGCGAGGGAGACAGCGAGGGAGACAACGAGAGAGACATCGAGAGAGACAGCGAAAGAGAATGCGAGAGAGACTGCGAGAGAGACATCCAGGGTGACTGCGAGGGAGACAGCAAGAGAGACTGTGAGGGAGACAGCGAGGGAGACTGTGAGGGAGACTGCGAGAGAGACTGCTATGGAGATAGCGAGAGAGACAGCGAGGGATACAGCGAGAGAGACTGCGAGAGAGACTGCGAGGGAGACGGCGAGGGAGACGGTGAGAGCGACAGCGAGAGAGACAGCGAGGGAGACAGCGAGAGAGACTTCGAGAGAGACTGCGAGGGAGACGGCGAGAGAGACAGCGAGAGAGACAACGAGAGAGACTGCGAGAGAGACTGCGAGAGAGACTGCGAGGGAGACTGCGAGGGAGACTGCGAGGGAGACTGCGAGGGAGACTGCGAGAGAGACTGCGAGAGAGACTGCGAGAGAGACTGCGAGGGAGACAGCGAGAGAGAATGCGAGGGAGAAAGCGAGAGAAACTGCGAGAGAGACTGCTAGGGAAATAGCGAGAGAGACAGCGAGGGATACAGTGAGAGACACTGCGAGAGAGACTGCGAGGGAGACGGCGAGAGAGAGAGCGAGAGAGACAGCGAGGGAGACAGCGAGGGAGACAGCGAGGGAGACAGCGAGAGAGACAGCGAGAGAGACTTCGAGAGATACTGCGAGGGAGGAAGCGAGGGAGACAGCGAGGGAGACAGCGAGAGAGACTGCGAGAGCGACTGCGAGAGCGACTGCTAGGGAGACAGCGAGGGAGGCAGCGAGGGAGACAGCGAGGGAGACAGCGAGGGAGACAGCGAGGGAGACAGCGAGAGAAACTGCGAGGAAGACAGCGAGAGAGGCTGCGAGAGAGACGGCGAGGGTGACAGTGAGGGAGACTGCGAGGGAGAGAGCGAGGGACACAGCGAGGGAGACAGCGAGGGAGACAGCGAGGGAGACAGCGAGGGAGACAGCGAGGGAGACAGCGAGAGAGACTGCCAGAGAGACTGCGAGGGAGACTGCGAGGGAGACAGCGAGAGAGACAGCGAGAGAGACAGCGAGCGAGACAGCGAGAGAGACAGCGAGAGAGACAGCGAGGGAGAAAGCGAGGGAGAAAGCGAGGGAGAAAGCGAGGGAGACAGCGAGAGAGACTGCGAGAGAGACTGCGAGAGAGACTGCGAGAGAGACAGCGAGGGAGAAAGCGAGAGAGACAGCGAGGGAGATAGCGAGGGAGACAGCGAGAGAGACTGCGAGAGAGACTGCGAGAGAGACTGCGAGAGAGACTGCGAGAGAGACTGCGAGAGAGACTGCGAGGGAGACAGCGAGGGAGACAGCGAGGGAGACTGTGAGGGAGACTGCAAGAGAGACTGCTATGGAGATAGCGAGAGAGACAGCGAGGGATACAGCGAGAGAGACTGCGAGAGTGACTGCGAGGGAGACGGCGAGGGAGATGGCGAGGGCGACGGCGAGAGAGAGAGCGAGAGAGAGAGCGTGAGAGAGAGCGAGGGAGACAGCGAGAGAGACTTCGAGAGAGACTGCGAGGGAGACGGCGAGAGAGACAGCGAGAGAGGCAGCGAGAGAGACTGTGAGGGAGACTGTGAGGGAGACTGTGAGGGAGACTGTGAGGGAGACAGCGAGAGAGACAGTGAGAGGGACTGCGAGAGAGAAAGCCAGAGAGAAAGCCAGAGAGAAAGCCAGAGAGTGCGAGGGAGACAGCGAGGGAGACAGCGAGAGAGAATGCGAGAGAGACTGAGAGAGAGACTGAGAGAGAGACTGAGAGGGAGACTGAGAGGGAGACAGCGAGGGAGACAGCGAGGGAGACAACGAGAGAGACATCGAGAGAGTCAGCGAAAGAGAATGCGAGAGAGACTGCGAGAGAGACATCCAGGGTGACTGCGAGGGAGACAGCAAGAGAGACTGTGAGGGAGACAGCGAGGGAGACTGTGAGGGAGACTGCGAGAGAGACTGCTATGGAGATAGCGAGAGAGACAGCGAGGGATACAGCGAGAGAGACTGCGAGAGAGACTGCGAGGGAGACGGCGAGGGAGACGGTGAGAGCGACAGCGAGAGAGACAGCGAGGGAGACAGCGAGAGAGACTTCGAGAGAGACTGCGAGGGAGACAGTGAGAGAGACAGCGAGAGAGACAGCGAGAGAGACAGCGAGAGAGACTGTGAGGGAGACTGTGAGGGAGACAGCGAGAGAGACAGCGAGAGAGACTGCGAGAGAGACTGCGAGAGAGACTGCGAGAGAGACAGTGAGAGGGACTGCGAGAGAGAAAGCCAGAGAGTGCGAGGGAGACAGCGAGGGAGACAGCGAGAGAGAATGCGAGAGAGACTGAGAGAGAGACTGAGAGGGAGACAGCGAGGGAGACAGCGAGGGAGACAACGAGAGAGACATCGAGAGAGACATCGAGAGAGACTGAGAGGGAGACATCCAGGGTGACTGCAAGGGAGACAGCGAGAGAGACTGTGAGGGAGACAGCGAGGGAGACTGTGAGGGAGACTGCGAGAGAGACTGCTATGGAGATAGCGAGAGAGACAGCGAGGGAGACAGCGAGAGAGACTTCGAGAGAGACTGCGAGGGAGACGGCGAGATAGACAGCGAGAGAGACTGCGAGGGAGACGGCGAGAGAGACAGCGAGAGAGACAGCGAGAGAGACTGTGAGGGAGACTGTGAGGGAGACTGTGAGGGAGACAGCGAGAGAGACTGCGAGAGAGACTGCGAGAGAGACTGCGAGAGAGACTGCGAGAGAGACAGTGAGAGGGACTGCGAGAGAGACAGTGAGAGGGACTGCGAGAGAGAAAGCGAGAGAGAAAGCCAGAGAGTGCGAGAGAGACTGAGAGAGAGACTGAGAGAGAGACTGAGAGAGAGACTGAGAGGGAGACAGCGAGGGAGACAGCGAGGGAGACAATGAGAGAGACATCGAGAGAGACAACGAGAGAGACAACGAGAGAGACAGCGAAAGAGAATGCGAGAGAGACTGCGAGGGAGACAGCGAGGGAGACAGCGAGAGAGACTGCGAGAGAGACTGCGAGAGAGACTGCGAGGGAGACTGCGAGGGAGACTGCGAGAGAGACTGCGAGAGAGACTGCGAGAGAGACTGCGAGGGAGACAGCAAGAGAGAATGCGAGGGAGAAAGCGAGAGAAACTGCGAGTGAGACTGCTAGGGAAATAGCGAGAGAGACAGCGAGGGATACAGCGAGAGACACTGCGAGAGAGACTGCGAGGGAGACGGCGAGAGAGAGAGCGAGGGAGACAGCGAGGGAGACAGCGAGGGAGACAGCGAGGGAGACTTCGAGAGATACTGCGAGGGAGGCAGCGAGGGAGACAGCGAGGGAGACAGCGAGAGAGACTGCGAGAGAGACTGCGAGAGCGACTGCGAGAGCGACAGCGAGGGAGGCAGCGAGGGAGACAGTGAGGGAGACAGCGAGGGAGACAGCGAGGGAGACAGCGAGGGAGACAGCGAGGGAGACAGCGAGAGAAACTGCGAGGAAGACAGCGAGAGAGACTGCGAGAGAGACGGCAAGGGAGACAGCGAGGGAGACTGCGAGGGAGAGAGCGAGGGACACAGCGAGGGAGACAGCGAGGGAGACAGCGAGGGAGACAGCGAGGGAGACAGCGAGGGAGTCAGCGAGGGAGACAGCGAGGGAGAAAGCGAGGGAGAAAGCGAGGGAGACAGCGAGAGAGACTGCAAGAGAGACTGCGAGGGAGACAGTGAGAGAGACAGCGAGAGAGACAGCGAGAGAGACAGCGAGAGAGACAGCGAGAGAGACAGCGAGGGAGAAAGCGAGGGAGAAAGCGAGAGAGAAAGCGAGGGAGAAAGCGAGGGAGACAGCGAGAGAGACTGCGAGAGAGACTGCGAGAGAGACAGCGAGGGAGAAAGCGAGAGAGACTGCGAGAGAGACTGCGAGAGAGACTGCGAGGGAGAAAGCGAGAGAGAATGCGAGAGAGACTGAGAGAGAGACTGAGAGGGAGACTGAGAGAGAGACTGAGAGGGAGACTGAGAGGGAGACTGAGAGGGAGACAGCGAGGGAGACAGCGAGGGAGACAGCGAGGGAGACAACGAGAGAGACATCGAGAGAGACAGCGAAAGAGAATGCGAGAGAGTCTGCGAGAGAGACATCCAGGGTGACTGCGAGGGAGACAGCAAGAGAGACTGTGAGGGAGACAGCGAGGGAGACTGTGAGGGAGACTGCGAGAGAGACTGCTATAGAGATAGCGAGAGAGACAGCGAGGGATACAGCGAGAGAGACTGCGAGAGAGACTGCGAGGGAGACGGCGAGGGAGAAGGTGAGAGCGACGGCGAGAGAGAGAGCGAGAGAGACAGCGAGAGAGACAGCGAGGGAGACAGCGAGAGAGACTTCGAGAGAGACTGCGAGGGAGACGGCGAGAGAGACAGCGAGAGAGACTGAGAGGGAGACTTTGAGGGAGACAGCGAGAGAGACTGCGAGAGAGACTGCGAGAGAGACTGCGAGAGAGACAGTGAGAGGGACTGCGAGAGAGAAAGCGAGAGAGAAAGCCAGAGAGTGCGAGGGAGACAGCGAGAGAGAATGCGAGAGAGACTGAGAGAGAGACTGAGAGAGAGACTGAGAGAGAGACTGAGAGGGAGACAGCGAGAGAGACTGTGAGGGAGACAGCGAGGGAGACAGCGAGAGAGACTGCGAGAGAGACTGCGAGAGAGACTGCAAGGGAGACAGCGAGAGAGACTGCGAGGGAGACAGCGAGAGAAACTGCGAGAGAGACTGCTAGGGAAATAGCGAGAGAGACAGCGAGGGATATAGCGAGAGACACGGCGAGAGAGACTGCGAGGGAGACGGCGAGGGAGACGGCGAGGGAGACAGCGAGGGAGACAGCGAGGGAGACAGCGAGGGAGACAGCGAGGGAGACTTCGAGAGAGACTGTGAGGGAGGCAGCGAGGGAGACAGCGAGGGAGACAGCGAGGGAGACTGCGAGAGAGACTGCGAGAGCCTCTGCTAGGGAGACAGCGAGGGAGGCAGCGAGGGAGACAGCGAGGGAGACAGCGAGGGAGACAGCGAGAGAGACTGCGAGAGAGACTGCGAGAGAGACGGCGAGGGAGACGGCGAGGGAGAGAGCGAGGGACACAGCGAGGGAGACAGCGAGGGAGACAGCGAGGGAGACAGCGAGGGAGACAGCGAGGGAGACAGCGAGGGAGACAGCGAGAGAGACTGCAAGAGAGACTGCGAGGAAGACAGCGAGAGAGACAGCAAGAGAGACAGCGAGAGAGACAGCGAGGGAGAAAGCGAGGGAGACTGCGAGGGAGACAGTGAGAGAGTCTGCGAGTGAGAGAGCGAGGGAGAAAGCGAGAGAGACTGCGAGAGAGACTGCGAGGGAGACTGCGAGAGAGACTGCGAGGGAGACAGCGAGAGAGACTGCGAGGGAGACAGCGAGAGAGACTGCGAGGGAGACTGCGAGAGAGACTGCGAGGGAGACAGCGAGAGAGACTGCGAGGGAGACAGCGAGAGAAACTGCGAGAGAGACTGCTAGGGAAATAGCGAGAGAGACAGCGAGGGATATAGCGAGAGACACGGCGAGAGAGACTGCGAGGGAGACGGCGAGGGAGACAGCGAGGGAGACAGCGAGGGAGACAGCGAGGGAGACAGCGAGGGAGACTTCGAGAGAGACTGTGAGGGAGGCAGCGAGGGAGACAGCGAGGGAGACAGCGAGGGAGACAGCGAGGGAGACAGCGAGGGAGACTGCGAGAGAGACTGCGAGAGCGTCTGCTAGGGAGACAGCGAGGGAGGCAGCGAGGGAGACAGCGAGGGAGACAGCGAGGGAGACAGCGAGAGAAACTGCGAGGAAGACAGCGAGAGAGACTGCAAGAGAGACTGCAAGAGAGACTGCGAGGAAGACAGCGAGAGAGACAGCGAGAGAGACAGCGAGAGAGACAGCGAGAGGGACAGCGAGGGAGACAGCGAGGGAGACTGCGAGGGAGACAGTGAGAGAGTCTGCGAGTGAGAGAGCGAGGGAGAAAGCGAGAGAGACTGCGAGAGAGACTGCGAGAGAGACTGCGAGGGAGACAGCGATAGAGACTGCGAGGGAGACAGCGAGAGAGACAGCGAGAGAGACTGCGAGGGAGACAGCGAGAGAGACTGCGAGAGAGACTGCGAGTGAGACTGCGAGAGAGACTGCGAGAGAGACTGCGAGGGAGACAGCGAGTGAAACTGCGAGAGAGACTGCTAGGGAAATAGCGAGAGAGACAGCGAGGGATACAGCGAGAGAGACTGCGAGGGAGACGGCGAGAGAGAGAGCGAGGGAGAGAGCGAGGGAGAGAGCGAGGGAGACAGCGAGGGAGACAGCGAGGGAGACAGCGAGGGAGACAGCGAGAGAGACTTCGAGAGAGACTGCGAGGGAGACTGCGAGGGAGACTGCGAGGGAGGCAGCGAGGGAGACAGCGAGGGAGACAGCGAGGGAGACAGCGAGGGAGACAGCGAGGGAAACTGCGAGAGAGACTGCGAGAGAGACTGCGAGAGCGACTGCTAGGGAGACAGCGAGGGAGGCAGCGAGGGAGACAGCGAGGGAGACAGCGAGGGAGACAGCGAGAGAAACTGCGAGGAAGACGGCGAGAGAGACGGCGAGAGAGACGGCGAGGGACACAGCGAGGGACACAGCGAGGGAGACAGCGAGGGAGACAGCGAGGGAGACAGCGAGAGAGACTGCAAGAGAGACTGCGAGGGAGACAGCGAGAGAGACAGCGAGAGAGACAGCGAGGGAGAAAGCGAGGGAGACAGTGAGAGAGACTGCGAGAGAGACTGCGAGAGAGACTGCGAGGGAGACAGCGTGGGAGACAGCGAGAGAGACTGCGAGAGGGACAGCGAGAGAGACTGCGAGAGGGACAGCAAGAGAGACTGCGAGAGAGACTGGGAGGGAGACTGCGAGAGAGTCTGGGAGGGAGACAGCGAGGGAGACTGCGAGAGAGACTGCGAGAGAGACTGCGAGAGAGACTGCGAGAGAGACTGCGAGGGAGACAGCGAGGGAGACAGCGAGGGAGACAGCGAGGGAGACAGCGAGGGAGACTGCGCGAGAGATGGCGAGAGAGATGGAGAGAGAGATGGAGAGAGAGACGGCGAGAGAGACGGCGAGAGAGACAGCGAGGGAGAGAGCGAGGGAGACAGCGAGGGAGACAGCGAGAGAGACAGCGAGAGAGACAGCGAGAGAGACAGCGAGAGAGACTGCGAGAGATACAGCGAGGGATAGAGTGAGTGAGACAGCGAGGGAGACAGCGAGAGTACATGGAGAGAGACAGCGAGAGAGACTGCGAGAGAGACTGCGAGGGAGACTGCCAGGGAGACGGCCAGGGAGACGGCCAGGGAGACGGCCAGGGAGACGGCCAGGGAGACGGCCAGGGAGACGGCCAGGGAGACGGCGAGGGAGACGGCGAGGGAGACAGCGAGGGAGACAGCGAGGGAGACAGCGAGGGAGACAGCGAGGGAGACAGCGAGAGAGACTTAGAGAGAGACTTAGAGAGAGACTGCGAGGGAGGCAGCGAGGGAGACAGCGAGGGAGACAGCGACAGAGACAGCGACAGAGACAGCGACAGAGCCTGTAAGAGAGACTGCGAGGGACACAGCGAGAGAGACTGCGAGGGAGACAACGAGAGAGAATGCGAGAGAGATCGCGTGAGACAGCGAGGGAGACAGCGAGGGAGATAGCGAGGGAGACTGCGAGAGAGACAGCGAGGGAGACAGCAAGGGAGACAGCGAGGGAGACAGCGAGGGAGACTGCAAGAGAGACTGCAAGGGAGACAGCGAGGGAGACAGTGAGAGAAACTGCGAGGTAGACTGCGAGAGAGACTGCGAGGGAGAAAGCGAGAGAGACTGCGAGGGAGAAAGCGAGAGAGACTGCGAGGGAGACTGCAAGGGAGACAGCGAGAGAGACAGCGAGGGAGACAGCGAGAGAGACTGCGAGAGAGACTGCGAGAGAGACTGCGAGAGAGACTGTGAGGGAGACAGCGAGGGAGACTGTGAGGGAGACTGCGAGAGAGACTGCTATGGAGATAGCGAGAGAGACAGCGAGGGATACAGCGAGAGAGACTGCGAGAGTGACTGCGAGGGAGACGGCGAGGGCGATGGCTAGAGAGAGAGCGAGAGAGACAGCGAGGGAGACAGAGAGAGAGACTTCGAGAGAGACTTCGAGAGAGACTGCGAGAGAGACTGCGAGGGAGACTGTGAGGGAGACTGCGAGAGAGACAGTGAGAGGGACTGCGAGAGAGACAGTGAGAGGGACTGCGAGAGAGACTGCGAGAGAGACTGCGAGAGAGACAGTGAGAGGGACTGCGAGAGAGAAAGCCAGAGAGAAAGCCAGAGAGTGCGAGGGAGACAGCGAGGGAGACAGCGAGATAGAATGCGAGAGAGACTGAGAGAGAGACTGAGAGAGAGACTGAGAGGGAGACAGCGAGGGAGACAGCGAGGGAGACAACGAGAGAGACATCGAGAGAGACATCGAGAGAGACATTGAGAGAGACAGCAAAAGAGAATGCAAGAGAGACTGCGAGAGAGACATCCAGGGTGACTGCGAGGGAGACAGCGAGAGAGACTGTGAGGGAGACTGCGAGAGAGACTGCTATGGAGATAGCGAGAGAGACAGCGAGGGATACAGCGAGAGAGACTGCGAGAGTGACTGCGAGAGTGACTGCGAGGGAGACGGCGAGGGAGACGGCGAGAGAGAGAGCGAGAGAGACAGCGAGGGAGACAGCGAGGGAGACAGCGAGGGAGACTTCGAGAGAGACTGCGAGGGAGACGGCGAGAGAGACTTCGAGAGAGACAGCGAGGGAGACGGCGAGAGCGACGGCGAGAGAGAGAGCGGGAGAGACAGCGAGGGAGACAGCGAGAGAGACTTCGAGAGAGACTGCGAGGGAGACGGCGAGAGCGACGGCGAGAGAGAGAGCGAGAGAGACAGCGAGGGAGACAGCGAGAGAGACTTCGAGAGAGACTGCGAGGGAGACGGCGAGAGAGACAGCGAGAGAGACAGCGAGAGAGACAGCGAGAGAGACTGTGAGAGAGACAGCGAGAGAGACTGTGAGGGAGACTGTGAGGGAGACTGTGAGGGAGACTGTGAGGGAGACAGCGAGAGAGACTGCGAGAGAGACTGCGAGAGAGACAGTGAGAGGGACTGCGAGAGAGAAAGCGAGAGAGAAAGCCAGAGAGTGCGAGGGAGACAGTGAGAGAGAATGCGAGAGAGAATGAGAGAGAGACTGAGAGGGAGACAGCGAGGGAGACAATGAGAGAGACATCGAGAGAGACAACGAGAGAGACAACGAGAGAGACAGCGAAAGAGAATGCGAGAGAGACTGCGAGGGAGACAGCGAGAGAGCCTGCGAGGGAGACTGCGAGGGAGACTGCGAGGGAGACAGCGAGAGAAACTGCGAGAGAGACTGCTAGGGAAATAGCGAGAGAGACAGCGAGGGATACAGCGAGGGATACAGCGAGAGACACTGCGAGAGAGACTGCGAGGGAGACGGCGAGAGAGAGAGCGAGAGAGACAGCGAGGGAGACAGCGAGAGAGACTTCGAGAGAGACTGCGAGGGAGGCAGCGAGGGAGACAGCGAGGGAGACAGCGAGGGAGACAGCGAGGGAGACAGCGAGAGAGACTGCGAGAGAGACTGCGAGAGAGACTGCGAGAGCGACTGCTAGGGAGACAGCGAGGGAGGCAGCGAGGGAGACAGCGAGGGAGACAGCAAGGGAGACAGCGAGAGAAACTGCGAGGAAGACAGCGAGGGAGACAGCGAGGGAGACGGCAAGGGAGACAGCGAGAGAGACGGCAAGGGAGACAGTGAGGGAGACTGCGAGGGAGAGAGCGAGGGAGACAGCGAGGGAGACAGCGAGGGAGACAGCGAGGGAGACGGCGAGAGAGACTGCAAGAGAGACTGCGAGGGAGACAGCGAGGGAGACAGCGAGAGAGACAGCGAGGGAGAAAGCCAGGGAGAAAGCGAGGGAGACAGCGAGAGAGACTGCGAGAGAGACTGCGAGAGAGACTGCGAGAGAGACTGCGAGGGAGAAAGCGAGAGAGACTGCGAGAGTGACTGCGAGAGAGACTGCGAGGGAGAAAGCGAGAGAGACTGCGAGGGAGACTGCAAGGGAGACAGCGAGAGAGACAGCGAGGGAGATAGCGAGGGAGATAGCGAGAGAGACTGCGAGAGAGACTGCGAGGGAGACTGCGATGCAGACTGCGAGGGAGACTGCGAGGGAGACTGCGAGGGAGACTGCGAGAGGGACTGCGAGAGAGACTGCTATGGAGATAGCGAGAGAGACAGCGAGGGATACAGTGAGAGAGACTGCGAGAGTGACTGCGAGGTAGACGGCGAGGGCGACGGCGAGAGAGAGAGCGAGAGAGACAGCGAGAGAGACTTCGAGAGAGACTGCGAGGGAGACGGCGAGAGAGACAGCGAGAGAGGCAGCGAGAGAGACTGTGAGGGAGACTGCGAGAGAGACAGTGAGAGGGACTGCGAGAGAGAAAGCGAGAGAGAAAGCCAGAGAGAAAGCCAGAGAGTGCGAGGGTGACAGCGAGAGAGAATGCGAGAGAGACTGAGAGAGAGACTGAGAGAGAGACTGAGAGAGAGACTGAGAGGGAGACTGAGAGGGAGACAGCAAGGGAGACAGCAAGGGAGACAGCGAGTGAGACAGCGAGGGAGACAGCGAGGGAGACAGCGAGGGAGACAACGAGAGAGACATCGAGAGAGACAGCGAAAGAGAATGCGAGAGAGACTGCGAGAGAGACATCCAGGGTGACTGCGAGGGAGACAGCGAGAGAGACTGTGAGGGAGACAGCGAGAGAGACTGTGAGGGAGACAGCGAGGGAGACTGTGAGGGAGACTGCGAGAGAGACTGCTATGGAGATAGCGAGAGAGACAGCGACGGATACAGCGAGAGAGACTGCGAGAGTGACTGCGAGGGAGATGGCGAGGGAGACGGTGAGAGCGACGGCGAGAGAGAGAGCGAGAGAGACAGCGAGGGAGACAGCGAGAGAGACTTCGAGAGAGACTGCGAGGGAGACGGCGAGAGAGACAGCGAGGGAGACAGTGAGGGAGACTGTGAGGGAGACTGTGAGGGAGACAGCGAGAGGGACTGCGAGAGAGACTGCGAGAGAGACTGCGAGAGAGACAGTGAGAGGGACTGCGAGAGAGAAAGCGAGAGAGAAAGCCAGAGAGTGCGAGGGAGACAGCGAGACAGAATGCGAGAGAGACTGAGAGAGAGACTGAGAGAGAGACTGAGAGGGAGACTGAGAGGGAGACTGAGAGGGAGACAACGAGAGAGACATCGAGAGAGACAGCGAAAGAGACAGCAAAAGAGAATGCGAGAGAGACTGCGAGAGAGACATCCAGTGTGACTTCGAGGGAGACTTCGAGGGAGACTGCGAGGGAGACTGCGAGAGAGACTGCGAGGGAGACTGCGAGGGAGACAGTGAGGGAGACAGCGAGAGAGTCTGCGAGAGAGTCTGCGAGGGAGAGAGCGAGGGAGAAAGCGAGAGAGACTGCGAGAGAGACTGCGAGAGAGACTGCGAGGGAGACAGCGAGAGAGACAGTGAGAGAGACAGCGAGAGAGACTGCGAGAGAGACTGCGAGCGAGACTGTGAGAGAGACTGCGAGAGAGACTGCGAGGGAGACAGCGAGAGGGACTGCGAGGGAGAAAGCGAGAGAAACTGCGAGAGAGACTGCTAGGGAAATAGCGAGAGAGAGAGCGAGGGATACAGAGAGAGACACTGCGAGGGAGACTGCGAGGGAGACTGCGAGAGAGACTGCGAGAGAGACTGCGAGAGAGACTGCGAGAGAGACTGCGAGGGAGACAGCGAGAGAGAATGCGAGGGAGAAAGCGAGAGAAACTGCGAGAGAGACTGCTAGGGAAATAGCGAGAGAGACAGCGAGGGATACAGCGAGAGACACTGCGAGAGAGACTGCGAGGGAGACGGCGAGAGAGAGAGCGAGAGAGACAGTGAGGGAGACAGCGAGGGAGACAGCGAGGGAGACAGCGAGGGAGACTTCGAGAGATACTGCGAGGGAGGCAGCGAGGGAGACAGCGAGGGAGACAGCGAGAGAGACTGCGAGAGAGACTGCGAGAGAGACTGCGAGGGAGACAGCGAGGGAGACAGCGAGGGAGACTGTGAGGGAGACTGCGAGAGAGACTGCTATGGAGATAGCGAGAGAGACTGCGAGGGAGACGGCGAGGGAGACGGCGAGGGCGACGGCGAGAGAGAGAGCGAGAGAGACTTCGAGAGAGACTGCGAGGGAGACGGCGAGAGAGGCAGCGAGAGAGACTGTGAGGGAGACTGTGAGGGAGACAGCGAGAGAGACAGTGAGAGGGACTGCGAGAGAGAAAGCGAGAGAGAATGCCAGAGAGTGCGAGGGAGACAGCGAGGGAGACAGCGAGAGAGAATGCGAGAGAGACTGAGAGAGAGACTGAGAGGGAGACTGAGAGGGAGACTGAGAGGGAGACTGAGAGGGAGACTGAGAGGGAGACTGAGAGGGAGACAGCGAGGGAGACAGCGAGGGAGACAACGAGAGAGACATCGAGAGAGACAGCGAAAGAGAATGCGAGAGAGACTGCGAGAGAGACATCCAGGGTGACTGCGAGGGAGACAGCAAGAGAGACTGTGAGGGAGACAGCGAGGGAGACTGTGAGGGAGACTGCGAGAGAGACTGCTATGGAGATAGCGAGAGAGACAGCGAGGGATACAGCGAGAGAGACTGCGAGGGAGACGGCGAGGGAGACGGAGAGAGCGACGGCGAGAGAGAGAGCGAGAGAGACAGCGAGGGAGACAGCGAGGGAGACAGCGAGAGAGACTTCGAGAGAGACTGCGAGGGAGACGGCGAGAGAGACAGCGAGAGAGACAGCGAGAGAGACTGTGAGGGACACAGCGAGAGAGACTGCGAGAGAGACTGCGAGAGAGACTGCGAGAGAGACTGCGAGAGAGACTGCGAGAGAGACTGCGAGAGAGACAGTGAGAGGGACTGCGAGAGAGAAAGCGAGAGAGAAAGCCAGAGAGTGCGAGGGAGACAGCGAGAGAGAATGCGAGAGAGACTGAGAGAGAGACTGAGAGGGAGACAGCGAAGGAGACAGCGAGAGAGACATCGAGAGAGACATCGAGAGAGACAGCAAAAGAGAATGCGAGAGAGACTGCGAGAGAGACATCCAGGGTGACTTCGAGGGAGACTTCGAGGGAGACTTCGAGGGAGACTGCGAGGGAGACTGCGAGGGAGACAGCGAGAGAGACAGCGAGAGAGAATGTGAGGGAGACAGCGAGAGAGACAGTGAGGGAGACAGCGAGGGAGACAGCGAGGGAGACAGCGAGGGAGACAGCGAGAGAGTCTGCGAGGGAGAGAGCGAGGGAGAAAGCGAGGGAGAAAGCGAGAGAGACTGCGAGAGAGACTGCGAGGGAGACAGCGATAGAGACTGCGAGGGAGACAGCGAGAGAGACTGCGAGAGAGACTGTGAGAGAGACTGCGAGAGTGACTGTGAGGGAGACAGCGAGGGAGACAGCGAGAGAGACTGCGAGAGAGACTGCGAGAGAGACTGCGAGAGAGACTGCGAGAGAGACTGCGAGGGAGACAGCGAGAGAGACTGCGAGGGAGACAGCGAGAGAAACTGCGAGAGAGACTGCTAGGGAAATAGCGAGAGAGACAGCGAGGGATACAGCGAGAGACACTGCGAGAGAGACTGCGAGGGAGACGGCGAGAGAGAGAGCGAGAGAGACAGCGAGGGAGACAGCGAGGGAGACAGCGAGGGAGACAGCGAGGGAGACAGCGAGAGAGACAGCGAGAGAGACAGCGAGAGAGACAGCGAGGGAGGCAGCGAGGGAGACAGCGAGGGAGACAGCGAGGGAGACAGCGAGGGAGACAGCGAGAGAGACTGCGAGAGAGACTGCGAGAGAGACTGCGAGAGCGACTGCTAGGGAGACAGCGAGGGAGGCAGCGAGGGAGACAGCGAGGGAGACAGCGAGGGAGACAGCAAGGGAGACAGCGAGAGAAACTGCGAGGAAGACAGCGAGGGAGACGGCGAGGGAGACGGCAAGGGAGACAGCGAGAGAGACGGCAAGGGAGACAGAGAGGGAGACTGCGAGGGAGAGAGCGAGGGAGACAGCAAGGGAGACAGCGAGGGAGACGGCGAGGGAGACGGCGAGAGAGACTGCAAGAGAGACTGCGAGGGAGACAGCGAGAGACACAGCGAGAGAGACAGCGAGGGAGAAAGCGAGGGAGAAAGCGAGGGAGACAGCGAGAGAGACTGCGAGAGAGACTGCGAGAGAGACTGCGAGAGAGACTGCGAGGGAGAAAGCGAGAGAGACTGCGAGAGTGACTGCGAGAGAGACTGCGAGAGAGACTGCGAGGGAGAAAGCGAGAGAGACTGCGAGGGAGACTGCAAGGGAGACAGCGAGAGAGACAGCGAGGGAGATAGCGAGGGAGATAGCGAGAGAGACTGCGAGAGAGACTGCGAGAGAGACTGCAATGGAGACTGCGAGGGAGACTGCGAGGGAGACTGCGAGAGAGACTGCTATGGAGATAGCGAGAGAGACAGCGAGGGATACAGCGAGAGAGACTGCGAGAGTGACTGCGAGGTAGACAGCGAGGGAGACGGCGAGGGAGACGGCGAGGGCGACGGCGAGAGAGAGAGCGAGAGAGACAGCGAGAGAGACTGCGAGAGAGACTGCGAGAGAGACTGCGAGAGAGACTGCGAGAGAGACTGCGAGGGAGAAAGCGAGAGAGACTGCGAGAGTGACTGCGAGAGAGACTGCGAGAGAGACTGCGAGGGAGAAAGCGAGAGAGACTGCGAGGGAGACTGCAAGGGAGACAGCGAGAGAGACAGCGAGGGAGATAGCGAGGGAGATAGCGAGAGAGACTGCGAGAGAGACTGCGAGAGAGACTGCGATGGAGACTGCGAGGGAGACTGCGAGGGAGACTGCGAGAGAGACTGCTATGGAGATAGCGAGAGAGACAGCGAGGGATACAGCGAGAGAGACTGCGAGAGTGACTGCGAGGTAGACAGCGAGGGAGACGGCGAGGGAGACGGCGAGGGCGACGGCGAGAGAGAGAGCGAGAGAGACAGCGAGAGAGACTTCGAGAGAGACTGCGAGGGAGACGGCGAGAGAGACAGCGAGAGAGGCAGCGAGAGAGACTGTGAGGGAGACTGCGAGAGAGACAGTGAGAGGGACTGCGAGAGAGAAAGCCAGAGAGAAAGCCAGAGAGAAAGCCAGAGAGTGCGAGGGTGACAGCGAGAGAGAATGCGAGAGAGACTGAGAGAGAGACTGAGAGAGAGACTGAGAGAGAGACTGAGAGGGAGACTGAGAGGGAGACAGCAAGGGAGACAGCGAGGGAGACAGCGAGGGAGACAGCGAGGGAGACAGCAAGGGAGACAGCGAGGGAGACAACGAGAGAGACATCGAGAGAGACAGCGAAAGAGAATGCGAGAGAGACTGCGAGAGAGACATCCAGGGTGACTGCGAGGGAGACAGCGAGAGAGACTGTGAGGGAGACAGCGAGAGAGACTGTGAGGGAGACAGCGAGGGAGACTGTGAGGGAGACTGCGAGAGAGACTGCTATGGAGATAGCGAGAGAGACAGCGACGGATACAGCGAGAGAGACTGCGAGAGTGACTGCAAGGGAGACGGCGAGGGAGACGGTGAGAGCGAAGGCGAGAGAGAGAGTGAGAGAGACAGCGAGGGAGACAGCGAGAGAGACTTCGAGAGAGACTGCGAGGGAGATGGCGAGAGAGACAGCGAGGGAGACAGTGAGGGAGACTGTGAGGGAGACTGTGAGGGAGACTGTGAGGGAGACAGCGAGAGAGACTGCGAGAGAGACTGCGAGAGAGACTGCGAGAGAGACAGTGAGAGGGACTGCGAGAGAGAAAGCGAGAGAGAAAGCCAGAGAGTGCGAGGGAGACAGCGAGACAGAATGCGAGAGAGACTGAGAGAGAGACTGAGAGAGAGACTGAGAGAGAGACTGAGAGGGAGACTGAGAGGGAGACAACGAGAGAGACATCGAGAGAGACAGCGAAAGAGACAGCGAAAGAGAATGCGAGAGAGACTGCGAGAGAGACATCCAGGGTGACTTCGAGGGAGACTTCGAGGGAGACTGCGAGGGAGACAGCGAGAGAGTCTGCGAGAGAGACTGCGAGAGAGACAGTGAGAGGGACTGCGAGAGAGAAAGCGAGAGAGAAAGCCAGAGAGTGCGAGGGAGACAGCGAGAGAGAATGCGAGAGAGACTGAGAGAGAGACAGCGAGGGAGACAGCGAGGGAGACAGCGAGAGAGACATCGAGAGAGACATCGAGAGAGACAGCAAAAGAGAATGCGAGAGAGACTGCGAGAGAGACATCCAGGGTGACTTCGAGGGAGACTGCGAGGGAGACAGCGAGAGAGATAGCGAGAGAGAATGTGAGGGAGACAGCGAGAGAGACAGTGAGGGAGACAGCGAGGGAGACAGCGAGGGAGACAGCGAGGGAGACAGCGAGAGAGTCTGCGAGAGAGTCTGCGAGGGAGAGAGCGAGGGAGAAAGCGAGAGAGACTGCGAGAGAGACTGCGAGAGAGACTGCGAGGGAGACAGCGAGAGAGACAGCGAGAGAGACTGCGAGAGAGACTGCGAGAGAGACTGTGAGAGAGACTGCGAGAGAGACTGCGAGAGAGACTGCGAGGGAGACAGCGAGAGGGACTGCGAGGGAGAAAGCGAGAGAAACTGCGAGAGAGACTGCTAGGGAAATAGCGAGAGAGAGAGCGAGGTATACAGAGAGAGACACTGCGAGGGAGACTGCGAGGGAGACTGCGAGAGAGACTGCGAGAGAGACTGCGAGAGAGACTGCGAGAGAGACTGCGAGGGAGACAGCGAGAGAGAATGCGAGGGAGAAAGCGAGAGAAACTGCGAGAGAGACTGCTAGGGAAATAGCGAGAGAAACAGCGAGGGATACAGCGAGAGACACTGCGAGAGAGACTGCGAGGGAGACGGCGAGAGAGAGAGCGAGAGAGACAGCGAGGGAGACAGCGAGGGAGACGGCGAGGGAGACAGCGAGAGAGACTTCGAGAGATACTGCGAGGGAGACTGAGAGGGAGACAGCGAGGGAGACAGCGAGGGAGACAACGAGAGAGACATCGAGAGAGACAGCGAAAGAGAATGCGAGAGAGACTGCGAGAGAGACATCCAGGGTGACTGCGAGGGAGACAGCAAGAGAGACTGTGAGGGAGACAGCGAGGGAGACTGTGAGGGAGACTGCGAGAGAGACTGCTATGGAGATAGCGAGAGAGACAGCGAGGGATACAGCGAGAGAGACTGCGAGAGAGACTGCGAGGGAGACGGCGAGGGAGACGGAGAGAGCGACGGCGAGAGAGAGAGCGAGAGAGACAGTGAGGGAGACAGCGAGGGAGACAGCGAGAGAGACTTCGAGAGAGACGGCGAGAGAGACGGCGAGAGAGACAGCGAGAGAGACAGCGAGAGAGACTGTGAGGGACACAGCGAGAGAGACTGCGAGAGAGACTGCGAGAGAGACTGCGAGAGAGACTGCGAGAGAGACAGTGAGAGGGACTGCGAGAGAGAAAGCGAGAGAGAAAGCCAGAGAGTGCGAGGGAGACAGCGAGAGAGAATGCGAGAGAGACTGAGAGAGAGACAGCGAGGGAGACAGCGAGGGAGACAGCGAGAGAGACATCGAGAGAGACATCGAGAGAGACAGCAAAAGAGAATGCGAGAGAGACTGCGAGAGAGACATCCAGGGTGACTTCGAGGGAGACTGCGAGGGAGACAGCGAGAGAGATAGCGAGAGAGAATGTGAGGGAGACAGCGAGAGAGACAGTGAGGGAGACAGCGAGGGAGACAGCGAGGGAGACAGCGAGGGAGACAGCGAGAGAGTCTGCGAGAGAGTCTGCGAGGGAGAGAGCGAGGGAGAAAGCGAGGGAGAAAGCGAGAGAGACTGCGAGAGAGACTGCGAGGGAGACAGCGATAGAGACTGCGAGGGAGACAGCGAGAGAGACTGCGAGAGAGACTGTGAGAGAGACTGCGAGAGAGACTGTGAGGGAGACAGCGAGAGAGACTGCGAGAGAGACTGCGAGAGAGACTGCGAGAGAGACTGCGAGGGAGACAGCGAGGGAGACTGCGAGGGAGACAGCGAGTGAAACTGCGAGAGAGACTGCTAGGGAAATAGCGAGAGAGACAGTGAGGGATATAGCGAGAGACACGGCGAGAGAGACTGCGAGGGAGACGGCGAGGGAGACAGCGAGGGAGACAGCGAGGGAGACTTCGAGAGAGACTGCGAGGGAGACGGCGAGGGAGACGGCGAGAGAGACTTCGAGAGAGACTGCGAGGGAGACGGCGAGAGCGACGGCGAGAGAGAGAGCGGGAGAGACAGCGAGGGAGACAGCGAGAGAGACTTCGAGAGAGACTGCGAGGGAGACGGCGAGAGCGACGGCGAGAGAGAGAGCGAGAGAGACAGCGAGGGAGACAGCGAGAGAGACTTCGAGAGAGACTGCGAGGGAGACGGCGAGAGAGACAGCGAGAGAGACAGAGAGAGAGACAGCGAGAGAGACTGTGAGGGAGACTGTGAGAGAGACAGCGAGAGAGACAGCGAGAGAGACTGTGAGGGAGACTGTGAGGGAGACTGTGAGTGAGACTGTGAGGGAGACTGTGAGGGAGACAGCGAGAGAGACTGCGAGAGACTGCGAGAGAGACAGTGAGAGGGACTGCGAGAGAGAAAGCGAGAGAGAAAGCCAGAGAGTGCGAGGGAGACAGCGAGAGAGAATGCGAGAGAGACTGAGAGAGAGACTGAGAGGGAGACAGCGAGGGAGACAATGAGAGAGACATCGAGAGAGACAACGAGAGAGACAACGAGAGAGACAGCGAAAGAGACAGCGAAAGAGACTGCGAGGGAGACAGCGAGAGAGACTGCGAGGGAGACTGCGAGGGAGACTGCGAGGGAGACAGCGAGGGAGACAGCGAGAGAGCCTGCGAGGGAGAGAGCGAGGGAGAAAGCGAGTGAGACTGCGAGAGAGACTGCGAGGGAGACAGCGATAGAGACTGCGAGGGAGACACCGATAGAGACTGCGAGGGAGACAGCGATAGAGACAGCGAGAGAGACTGCGAGAGAGACTGCGAGAGAGACTGCGAGGGAGACAGCGAGGGAGACAGCGAGAGAGACAGCGAGAGAGACAGCGAGAGAGACAGCGAGGGAGACAGCGAGGGAGACAGCGAGGGAGACAGCGAGGGAGACAGCGAGGGAGACAGCGAGAGAGACTGCGAGAGAGACTGCGAGAGAGACTGCGAGGGAGACTGCGAGGGAGACTGCGAGGGAGACTGCGAGAGAGACTGCGAGAGAGACTGCGAGAGAGACTGCGAGAGAGACTGCGAGGGAGGCAGCGAGGGAGACAGCGAGGGAGACAGCGAGGGAGACAGCGAGAGAGACTGCGAGAGAGACTGCGAGAGAGACTGCGAGAGAGACTGCGAGAGCGACTGCTAGGGAGACAGCGAGGGAGGCAGCGAGGGAGGCAGTGAGGGAGACAGCGAGGGAGACAGCAAGGGAGACAGCAAGGGAGACAGCAAGGGAGACAGCGAGAGAAACTGCGAGGAAGACAGCGAGGGAGACAGCGAGGGAGACGGCAAGGGAGACAGCGAGAGAGACGGCAAGGGAGACAGTGAGGGAGACTGCGAGGGAGAGAGCGAGGGAGAGAGCGAGGGAGACAGCGAGGGAGACAGCGAGGGAGACAGCGAGGGAGACTGCGAGAGAGACTGCAAGAGAGACTGCGAGGGAGACAGCGAGAGACACAGCGAGAGAGACAGCGAGGGAGAAAGCGAGGGAGAAAGCGAGAGAGACTGCGAGAGAGACTGCGAGAGAGACTGCGAGAGAGACTGCGAGGGAGAAAGCGAGAGAGACTGCGAGAGTGACTGCGAGAGAGACTGCGAGAGAGACTGCGAGGGAGAAAGCGAGAGAGACTGCGAGGGAGACTGCAAGGGAGACAGCGAGAGAGACAGCGAGGGAGATAGCGAGGGAGATAGCGAGAGACACTGCGAGAGAGACTGCGAGAGAGACTGCGATGGAGACTGCGAGGGAGACTGCGAGGGAGACTGCGAGAGAGACTGCTATGGAGATAGCGAGAGAGACAGCGAGGGATACAGCGAGAGAGACTGCGAGAGTGACTGCGAGGGAGACGGCGAGGGAGACGGCGAGGGCGACGGCGAGAGAGAGAGCGAGAGAGACAGCGAGAGAGACTTCGAGAGAGACTGCGAGGGAGACGGCGAGAGAGACAGCGAGAGAGGCAGCGAGAGAGACTGTGAGGGAGACTGCGAGAGAGACAGTGAGAGGGACTGCGAGAGAGAAAGCGAGAGAGAAAGCCAGAGAGAAAGCCAGAGAGTGCGAGGGTGACAGCGAGAGAGAATGCGAGAGAGACTGAGAGAGAGACTGAGAGAGAGACTGAGAGAGAGACTGAGAGGGAGACTGAGAGGGAGACTGAGAGGGAGACAGCAAGGGAGACAGCGAGGGAGACAGCGAGGGAGACAGCGAGGGAGACAGCGAGGGAGACAGCGAGGGAGACAACGAGAGAGACATCGAGAGAGACAGCGAAAGAGAATGCGAGAGAGACTGCGAGAGAGACATCCAGGGTGACTGCGAGGGAGACAGCGAGAGAGACTGTGAGGGAGACAGCGAGAGAGACTGTGAGGGAGACAGCGAGGGAGACTGTGAGGGAGACTGCGAGAGAGACTGCTATGGAGATAGCGAGAGAGACAGCGAGGGATATAGCGAGAGAGACTGCGAGAGTGACTGCGAGGGAGACGGCGAGGGAGACGGTGAGAGCGACGGCGAGAGAGAGAGCGAGAGAGACAGCGAGGGAGACAGCGAGAGAGACTTCGAGAGAGACTGCGAGGGAGACGGCGAGAGAGACAGCGAGGGAGACAGCGAGGGAGACTGTGAGGGAGACTGTGAGGGAGACAGCGAGAGAGACTGCGAGAGAGACTGCGAGAGAGACTGCGAGAGAGACAGTGAGAGGGACTGCGAGAGAGAAAGCGAGAGAGAAAGCCAGAGAGTGCGAGGGAGACAGCGAGACAGAATGCGAGAGAGACTGAGAGAGAGACTGAGAGAGAGACTGAGAGGGAGACTGAGAGGGAGACTGAGATGGAGACAACGAGAGAGACATCGAGAGAGACAGCGAAAGAGACAGCGAAAGAGAATGCGAGAGAGACTGCGAGAGAGACATCCAGGGTGACTTCGAGGGAGACTTCGAGGGAGACTGCGAGGGAGACAGCGAGAGAGACTGCGAGGGAGACAGCGAGAGAGACAGTGAGGGAGACAGCGAGAGAGTCTGCGAGAGAGTCTGCGAGGGAGAGAGCGAGGGAGAAAGCGAGAGAGACTGCGAGAGAGACTGCGAGAGAGACTGCGAGAGAGACTGCGAGGGAGACAGCGAGAGAGACAGCGAGAGAGACTGCGAGAGAGACTGCGAGAGAGACTGTGAGAGAGACTGCGAGAGAGACTGCGAGGGAGACAGCGAGAGGGACTGCGAGAGGGACTGCGAGGGAGAAAGCGAGAGAAACTGCGAGAGAGACTGCTAGGGAAATAGCGAGAGAGAGAGCGAGGGATACAGAGAGAGACACTGCGAGGGAGACTGCGAGGGAGACTGCGAGAGAGACTGCGAGAGAGACTGCGAGGGAGACAGCGAGAGAGAATGCGAGGGAGAAAGCGAGAGAAACTGCGAGAGAGACTGCTAGGGAAATAGCGAGAGAGACAGCGAGGGATACAGCGAGAGACACTGCGAGGGAGACGGCGAGAGAGAGAGCGAGAGAGACAGCGAGGGAGACAGCGAGGGAGACAGCGAGGGAGACAGCGAGGGAGACAGCGAGAGAGACTTCGAGAGATACTGCGAGGGAGGCAGAGAGGGAGACAGCGAGGGAGACAGCGAGGGAGACAGCGAGAGAGACTGCGAGAGAGACTGCGAGAGAGACTGCGAGAGCGACTGCGAGAGCGACTGCTAGGGAGACAGCGAGGGAGGCAGCGAGGGAGACAGCGAGGGAGAAAGCGAGGGAGACAGCGAGGGAGACAGCGAGAGAAACTGCGAGGAAGACAGCGAGAGAGACTGCGAGAGAGACGGCAAGGGAGACAGTGAGGGAGACTGCGAGGGAGAGAGCGAGGGACACAGCGAGGGAGACAGCGAGGGAGACAGCGAGGGAGACAGCGAGGGAGACAGCGAGGGAGACAGCGAGGGAGACAGCGAGGGAGACAGCGAGGGAGACTGCAAGAGAGACTGCGAGGGAGACAGCGAGAGAGACAGCGAGAGAGACAGCAAGAGAGACAGCGAGAGAGACAGCGAGAGAGACAGCGAGGGAGAAAGCGAGGGAGAAAGCGATGGAGAAAGTGAGGGAGACAGCGAGAGAGACTGCGAGAGAGACTGCGAGAGAGACAGCGAGGGAGAAAGCGAGAGAGACTGCGAGAGAGACTGTGAGGGAGAAAGCGAGAGAGACTGCGAGAGAGACTGCAAGGGAGACAGCGAGAGAGACAGCGAGGGAGATAGCGAGGGAGACAGCGAGAGAGACTGCGAGAGAGACTGCGAGAGAGACTGCGAGAGAGACTGCGAGAGAGACTGCGAGAGAGACTGCGAGGGAGACAGCGAGGGAGACAGCGAGGGAGACTGTGAGGGAGACTGCGAGAGAGACTGCTATGGAGATAGCGAGAGAGACTGCGAGGGAGACTGCGAGGGAGACGGCGAGGGAGACGGCGAGGGAGACGGCGAGGGCGACGGCGAGAGAGAGAGCGAGAGAGGCAGCGAGAGAGACTGTGAGGGAGACTGTGAGGGAGACTGTGAGGGAGACAGCGAGAGAGACAGTGAGAGGGACAGTGAGAGGGACTGCGAGAGAGAAAGCCAGAGAGAAAGCCAGAGAGAAAGCCAGAGAGTGCGAGGGAGACAGCGAGGGAGACAACGAGAGAGAATGCGAGAGAGACTGATAGAGAGACTGAGAGGGAGACTGAGAGGGAGACAGCGAGGGAGACAGCGAGGGAGACAACGAGAGAGACATCGAGAGAGACAGCGAAAGAGAATGCGAGAGAGACTGCGAGAGAGACATCCAGGGTGACTGCGAGGGAGACAGCAAGAGAGACTGTGAGGGAGACAGCGAGGGAGACTGTGAGGGAGACTGCGAGAGAGACTGCTATGGAGATAGCGAGAGAGACAGCGAGGGATACAGCGAGAGAGACTGCGAGAGAGACTGCGAGGGAGACGGCGAGGGAGACGGAGAGAGCGACGGCGAGAGAGAGAGCGAGAGAGACAGCGAGGGAGACAGCGAGGGAGACAGCGAGAGAGACTTCGAGAGAGACTGCGAGGGAGACGGCGAGAGAGACAGCGAGAGAGACAGCGAGAGAGACAGCGAGAGAGACAGCGAGAGAGACAGCGAGAGAGACTGTGAGGGACACAGCGAGAGAGACTGCGAGAGAGACTGCGAGAGAGACTGCGAGAGAGACTGCGAGAGAGACAGCGAGAGAGACAGTGAGAGGGACTGCGAGAGAGAAAGCGAGAGAGAAAGCCAGAGAGTGCGAGGGAGACAGCGAGAGAGAATGCGAGAGAGACTGAGAGAGAGACTGAGAGGGAGACAGCGAGGGAGACAGCGAGGGAGACAGCGAGAGAGACATCGAGAGAGACATCGAGAGAGACAGCAAAAGAGAATGCGAGAGAGACTGCGAGAGAGACATCCAGGGTGACTTCGAGGGAGACTTCGAGGGAGACTTCGAGGGAGACTGCGAGGGAGACAGCGAGAGAGACAGCGAGAGAGAATGTGAGGGAGACAGCGAGAGAGACAGTGAGGGAGACAGCGAGGGAGACAGCGAGGGAGACAGCGAGGGAGACAGCGAGAGAGTCTGCGAGAGAGTCTGCGAGGGAGAGAGCGAGGGAGAAAGCGAGGGAGAAAGCGAGGGAGAAAGCGAGAGAGACTGCGAGGGAGACAGCGATAGAGACTGCGAGGGAGACAGCGAGAGAGACTGCGAGAGAGACTGTGAGAGAGACTGCGAGAGAGACTGTGAGGGAGACAGCGAGGGAGACAGCGAGAGAGACTGCGAGAGAGACTGCGAGAGAGACTGCGAGAGAGACTGCGAGGGAGACAGCGAGAGAGACTGCGAGGGAGACAGCGAGAGAAACTGCGAGAGAGACTGCTAGGGAAATAGCGAGAGAGACAGCGAGGGATATAGCGAGAGACACGGCGAGAGAGACTGCGAGGGAGACGGCGAGGGAGACAGCGAGGGAGACAGCGAGGGAGACAGCGAGGGAGACAGCGAGGGAGACTTCGAGAGAGACTGTGAGGGAGGCAGCGAGGGAGACAGCGAGGGAGACAGCGAGGGAGAGTGCGAGAGAGACTGCGAGAGAGACTGCGAGAGCTTCTGCTAGGGAGACAGCGAGGGAGGCAGCGAGGGAGACAGCGAGGGAGACAGCGAGGGAGACAGCGAGAGAAACTGCGAGAGAAACTGCGAGGAAGACAGCGAGAGAGACTGAGACAGAGATGGCGAGGGAGACGGCGAGGGAGAGAGCGAGAGAGACTGCAAGAGAGACTGCGAGGAAGACAGCGAGAGAGACAGCGAGAGAGACAGCGAGAGAGACAGCGAGGGGGACAGCGAGGGAGACAGCGAGGGAGACTGCGAGGGAGACAGTGAGAGAGTCTGCGAGTGAGAGAGCGAGGGAGAAAGCGAGAGAGACTGCGAGAGAGACTGCGAGAGAGACTGCGAGAGAGACTGCGAGAGAGACTGCGAGAGAGACTGCGAATGAGACTGCGAGGGAGACAGCGATAGAGACTGCGAGGGAGACAGCGAGAGAGACTGCGAGAGAGACTGTGAGAGAGACTGTGAGAGAGACTGCGAGGGAGACAGCGAGACAGACTGCGAGGGAGACAGCGAGAGAGACAGCGAGAGAGACTGCGAGAGAGACTGCGAGAGAGACTGCGAGAGAGACTGCGAGGGAGACAGCGAGAGAGACTGCGAGGGAGAAAGCGAGAGAAACTGCGAGAGAGACTGCTAGGGAAATAGCGAGAGAGACAGCGAGGGATACAGCGAGAGTGACTGCGAGGGAGACGGCGAGAGAGAGAGCGAGAGAGAGAGCGAGAGAGAGAGCGAGGGAGAGAGCGAGGGAGACAGCGAGGGCGACAGCGAGGGAGACAGCGAGGGAGACAGCGAGGGAGACAGCGAGGGAGACAGCGAGGGAGACAGCGAGGGAGACAGCGAGGGAGACTGCGAGAGAGACTGCGAGAGAGACTGCGAGAGCGACTGCTAGGGAGACAGCGAGGGAGGCAGCGAGGGAGGCAGCGAGGGAGACAGCGAGGGAGACAGCGAGGGAGACAGCGAGGGAGACAGCGAGGGAGACAGTGAGAGAAACTGCGAGGAAGACGGCGAGAGAGACGGCGAGAGAGACGGCGAGGGAGACGGCGAGGGAGACGGCGAGGGAGACTGCGAGGGAGGCAGCGAGGGAGACAGCGACAGAGACAGCGACAGAGACAGCGACAGAGACAGCGACAGAGCCTGTGAGAGAGACTGCGAGGGACACAGCGAGAGAGACTGCGAGGGAGACAACGAGAGAGAATGCGAGAGAGATCGCGTGAGACAGCGAGGGAGACAGCGAGGGAGATAGCGAGGGAGACTGCGAGAGAGACAGCAAGGGAGACAGCGAGGGAGACAGCGAGGGAGCCAGCGAGGGAGACAGCGAGGGAGACTGCAAGAGAGACTGCGAGGGAGACAGCGAGGGAGTCAGCGAGAGAAACAGCGAGGAAGACTGCGAGAGAGACTGCGAGGGAGAAAGCGAGAGAGACTGCGAGGGAGAAAGCGAGAGAGACTGCGAGGGAGACTGCAAGGGAGACAGCGAGAGAGACAGCGAGGGAGACAGCGAGAGAGACTGCGAGAGAGACTGCGAGAGAGACTGCGAGAGAGACTGCGAGAGAGACAGCGAGGGAGACTGTGAGGGAGACTGCGAGAGAGACTGCTATGGAGATAGCGAGAGAGACAGCGAGGGATACAGCGAGAGAGACTGCGAGAGTGACTGCGAGGGAGACGGCGAGGGAGACGGCGAGGGCGATGGCGAGAGAGAGAGCGAGAGAGACAGCGAGGGAGACAGCGAGAGAGACTTCGAGAGAGACTTCGAGAGAGACTGCGAGGGAGACTGCGAGGGAGACTGCGAGGGAGACTGCGAGGGAGTCGGCGAGAGAGACAGCGAGAGAGGCAGCGAGAGAGACTGTGAGGGAGACTGCGAGAGAGACAGTGAGAGGGACTGCGAGAGAGACTGCGAGAGAGACTGCGAGAGAGACAGTGAGAGGGACTGCGAGAGAGAAAGCCAGAGAGAAAGCCAGAGAGTGCGAGGGAGACAGCGAGGGAGACAGCGAGATAGAATGCGAGAGAGACTGAGAGAGAGACTGAGAGAGAGACTGAGAGAGAGACTGAGAGGGAGACAGCGAGGGAGACAACGAGAGAGACATCGAGAGAGACATCGAGAGAGACAGCGAAAGAGAATGCGAGAGAGACTGCGAGAGAGACATCCAGGGTGACTGCGAGGGAGACAGCGAGAGAGACTGTGAGGGAGACTGCGAGAGAGACTGCTATGGAGATAGCGAGAGAGACAGCGAGGGATACAGCGAGAGAGACTGCGAGAGTGACTGCGAGGGAGACGGCGAGGGAGACGGCGAGAGAGAGAGCGAGAGAGACAGCGAGGGAGACAGCGAGGGAGACTTCGAGAGAGACTGCGAGGGAGACGGCGAGAGAGACGGCGAGAGCGACGGCGAGAGAGAGAGCGGGAGAGACAGCGAGGGAGACAGCGAGAGAGACTTCTAGAGAGACTGCGAGGGAGACGGCGAGAGAGACAGCGAGAGAGACAGTGAGGGAGACTGCGAGAGAGACAGCGAGAGAGACAGCGAGAGAGACTGTGAGGGAGACTGAGAGGGAGACTGTGAGGGAGACAGCGAGAGAGACAGCGAGAGAGACTTCGAGAGAGACTGCGAGGGAGACGGCGAGAGCGACGGCGAGAGAGAGACCGAGAGAGACAGCGAGGGAGACAGCGAGAGAGACTTCGAGAGAGACTGCGAGGGAGACGGCGAGAGAGACAGCGAGAGAGACAGCGAGAGAGACTGTGAGGGAGACTGTGAGGGAGACTGTGAGGGAGACTGTGAGGGAGACAGCGAGAGAGACTGCAAGAGAGACTGCGAGAGAGACTGCGAGAGAGACAGTGAGAGGGACTGCGAGAGAGAAAGCCAGAGAGTGCGAGGGAGACAGCGAGAGAGAATGCGAGAGAGACTGAGAGGGAGACAGCGAGGGAGACAATGAGAGAGACATCGAGAGAGACAACGAGACAGACAGCGAAAGAGAATGCGAGAGAGACTGCGAGGGAGACAGCGAGAGAGCCTGCGAGGGAGACTGCGAAGGAGACAGCGAGAGAGCCTGCGAGGGAGAGAGCGAGGGAGAAAGCGAGTGAGACTGCGAGAGAGACTGCGAGGGAGACAGCGATAGAGACTGCGAGGGAGACAGCGATAGAGACTGCGAGGGAGACAGCGAGAGAGACTGCGAGAGAGACTGCGAGGGAGACAGCGAGAGAGACTGTGAGGGAGACAGCGAGGGAGACAGCGAGGGAGACAGCGAGAGAGACTGCGAGAGAGACTGCGAGAGAGACTGCGAGAGAGACTGCGAGAGAGACTGCGAGAGAGACTGCGAGGGAGACTGCGAGGGAGACTGCGAGAGAGACTGCGAGAGAGACTGCGAGAGAGACTGCGAGAGAGACTGCGAGGAAGACAGCGAGAGAGAAAGCGAGAGAAACTGCGAGAGAGACTGCTAGGGAAATAGCGAGAGAGACAGCGAGGGATACAGCGAGAGACACTGCGAGAGAGACTGCGAGGGAGACGGCGAGAGAGACAGCGAGAGAGACAGCGAGGGAGACAGCGAGGGAGACAGCGAGGGAGACAGCGAGGGAGACAGCGAGGGAGACAGCGAGGGAGACAGCGAGAGAGACTGCGAGGGAGGCAGCGAGGGAGACAGCGAGGGAGACAGCGAGAGAGACAACGAGAGAGACTGCGAGAGAGACTGCGAGAGAGACTGCGAGAGAGACTGCGAGAGAGACTGCGAGAGAGACTGCTAGGGAGACAGCGAGGGAGACAGCGAGGGAGACAGCAAGGGAGACAGCGAGAGAAACTGCGAGGAAGACAGCGAGAGAGACTGCGAGAGAGACGGCAAGGGAGACAGAGAGGGAGACTGCGAGGGAGAGAGCGAGGGAGACAGCGAGGGAGACAGCGAGGGAGACAGCGAGAGAGACTGCAAGAGAGACTGCGAGGGAGACAGCGAGAGACACAGTGAGAGAGACAGCGAGGGAGAAAGCGAGGGAGACAGCGAGAGAGACTGCGAGAGAGACTGCGAGGGAGAAAGCGAGAGAGACTGCGAGAGAGACTGCAAGGGAGACAGCGAGAGAGACAGCGAGAGCGACAGCGAGGGAGATAGCGAGGGAGACAGCGAGAGAGACTGCGAGAGAGACTGCGAGAGAGACTGCGAGAGAGACTGCGAGAGAGACTGCGAGGGACACAGCGAGGGAGACAGCGAGGGAGACTGTGAGGGAGACTGTGAGGGAGACTGTGAGGGAGACTGCGAGAGAGACTGCTATGGAGATAGCGAGAGAGACAGCGAGGGATACAGCGAGAGAGACTGCGAGAGTGACTGCGAGGGAGACGGCGAGGGAGACGGCGAGGGCGACGGCGAGAGAGAGAGCGAGAGAGAGAGCGAGGGAGACAGCGAGAGAGACTTCGAAAGAGACTGCGAGGGAGACGGCGAGAGAGGCAGCGAGAGAGACTGTGAGGGAGACTGTGAGGGAGACAGCGAGAGAGACAGTGAGAGGGACTGCGAGAGAGAAAGCGAGAGAGAAAGCCAGAGAGAAAGCCAGAGAGTGCGAGGGAGACAGCGAGGGAGACAGCGAGAGAGAATGCGAGAGAGACTGAGAGAGAGACTGAGAGAGAGACTGAGAGAGAGACTGAGAGAGAGACTGAGAGAGAGACAGCGAGGGAGACAGCGAGGGAGACAGCGAGGGAGACAGCGAGGGAGACAACGAGAGAGACATCGAGAGAGCCAGCGAAAGAGAATGTGAGAGAGACTGCGAGAGAGACATCCAGGGTGACTGCGAGGGAGACAGCAAGAGAGACTGTGAGGGAGACAGCGAGGGAGACTGTGAGGGAGACTGCGAGAGAGACTGCTATGGAGATTGCGAGAGAGACAGCGAGGGATACAGCGAGAGAGACTGCGAGAGAGACTGCGAGGGAGACGGCGAGGGAGACGGTGAGAGCGACAGCGAGAGAGACAGCGAGAGAGACAGCGAGGGAGACAGCGAGAGAGACTTCGAGAGAGACTGCGAGGGAGACGGTGAGAGAGACAGCGAGAGAGACAGCGAGAGAGACAGCGAGAGAGACAGCGAGAGAGACTGTGAGGGAGACTGTGAGGGAGACAGCGAGAGAGACTGCGAGAGAGACTGCGAGAGAGACTGCGAGAGAGACAGTGAGAGGGACTGCGAGAGAGAAAGCCAGAGAGTGCGAGGGAGACAGCGAGAGAGAATGCGAGAGAGACTGAGAGAGAGACTGAGAGGGAGACAGCGAGGGAGACAGCGAGAGAGACATCGAGAGAGACATCGAGAGAGACTGAGAGGGAGACATCCTGGGTGACTGCGAGGGAGACAGCGAGAGAGACTGTGAGGGAGACAGCGAGGGAGACTGTGAGGGAGACTGCTATGGAGATAGCGAGAGAGACAGCGAGGGAGACAGCGAGGGAGACAGCGAGAGAGACTTCGAGAGAGACTGCGAGGGAGACGGCGAGATAGACAGCGAGAGAGACGGCGAGAGAGACGGCGAGAGAGACAGCGAGAGAGACAGCGAGAGAGACAGCGAGAGAGACAGCGAGAGAGACAGCGAGAGAGACTGTGAGGGAGACTGTGAGGGAGACTGTGAGGGAGACTGTGAGGGAGACTGTGAGGGAGACAGCGAGAGAGACTGCGAGAGAGACTGCGAGAGAGACTGCGAGAGAGACAGTGAGAGGGACTGCGAGAGAGAAAGCGAGAGAGAAAGCCAGAGAGTGCGAGGGTACAGCGAGAGAGACTGAGAGAGAGACTGAGAGAGAGACTGAGAGAGAGACTGAGAGGGAGACAGCGAGGGAGACAGCGAGGGAGACAATGAGAGAGACATCGAGAGAGACAACGAGTGAGACAACAAGAGAGACAGCGAAAGAGAATGCGAGAGAGACTGCGAGGGAGACAGCGAGAGAGTCTGCGAGGGAGAGAGCGAGGGAGAAAGCGAGAGAGACTGCGAGAGAGACTGCGAGAGAGACTGCGAGGGAGACAGCGATAGAGACTGCGAGGGAGACAGCGAGAGAGTCTGCGAGGGAAAGAGCGAGGGAGAAAGCGAGAGAGACTGCGAGAGAGACTGCGAGAGAGACTGCGAGAGAGACTGCGAGAGAGACTGCGAGGGAGACAGCGATAGAGACTGCGAGGGAGACAGCGAGAGAGTCTGCGAGGGAGAGAGCGAGGGAGAAAGCGAGAGAGACTGCGAGAGAGACTGCGAGAGAGACTGCGAGAGAGACTGCGAGAGAGACTGCGAGGGAGACAGCGATAGAGACTGCGAGGGAGACAGCGAGAGAGACAGCGAGAGAGACTGCGAGGGAGACTGCGAGGGAGACAGCGAGAGAGACTGTGAGGGAGACAGCGAGGGAGACAGCGAGAGAGACTGCGAGAGAGACTGCGAGGGAGACTGCGAGGGAGACTGCGAGAGAGACTGCGAGAGAGACTGCGAGAGAGACTGCGAGAGAGACTGCGAGAGAGACTGCGAGGGAGACAGCGAGAGAGAATGCGAGGGAGAAAGCGAGAGAAACTGCGAGAGAGACTGCTAGGGAAATAGCGAGAGAGACAGCGAGGGATACAGCGAGAGACACTGCGAGAGAGAGCGAGGGAGACAGCGAGGGAGACAGCGAGGGAGAAAGCGAGGGAGACAGCGAGGGAGACAGCGAGAGAGACTGCGAGAGAGACTGCGAGGGAGACAGCGATAGAGACTGCGAGGGAGACAGCGAGAGAGACTGCGAGAGAGACTGTGAGAGAGACTGCGAGAGAGACTGTGAGGGAGACAGCGAGGGAGACAGCGAGAGAGACTGCGAGGGAGACAGCGTGGGAGACAGCAAGGGAGACAGCGAGAGAGACTGCGAGAGACTGCGAGTGCGACTGCGAGAGCGACAGCGAGGGAGACAGCGAGGGAGACAGCGAGGGAGACAGCGAGGGAGACAGCGAGGGAGACAGCGAGGGAGACAGCGAGAGAAACTGCGAGGAAGACAGTGAGAGAGGCTGCGAGAGAGACGGCAAGGGAGACAGTGAGGGAGACTGCGAGGGAGAGAGCGAGGGACACAGCGAGGGAGACAGCGAGGGAGACAGTGAGGGAGACAGCGAGGGAGACAGCGAGGGAGACAGCGAGAGAGACTGCGAGAGAGACTGCGAGGGAGACAGCGAGAGAGACAGCGAGAGAGACAGCGAGAGAGACAGCGAGGGAGAAAGCTAGGGAGAAAGCGAGGGAGAAAGCGAGGGAGACTGCGAGTGAGACTGCGAGAGAGACTGCGAGAGAGACAGCGAGGGAGAAAGCGAGGGAGACTGCGAGAGAGACTGCGAGGGAGAAAGCGAGAGAGACTGCGAGAGAGACTGCAAGGGAGACAGCGAGAGAGACAGCGAGGGAGATAGCGAGGGAGACAGCGAGAGAGACTGCGAGAGAGACTGCGAGAGAGACTGCGAGAGAGACTGCGAGAGAGACTGCGAGAGAGACTGCGAGGGAGACAGCGAGGGAGACAGCGAGGGAGACAGCGAGGGAGACAGCGAGGGAGACTGTGAGGGAGACTGCGAGAGAGACTGCTATGGAGATAGCGAGAGAGACAGCGAGGGATACAGCGAGAGAGACTGCGAGAGTGACTGCGAGGGAGACGGCGAGGGAGACGGCGAGGGAGACGGCGAGGGCGACGGCGAGCGAGAGAGCGAGAGAGAGAGCGAGAGAGAGAGCGAGGGAGACAGCGAGAGAGACTTCGAGAGAGACTGCGAGGGAGACGGTGAGAGAGACAGCGAGAGAGGCAGCGAGAGAGACTGTGAGGGAGACTGTGAGGGAGACAGCGAGAGAGACAGTGAGAGGGACTGCGAGAGAGAAAGCGAGAGAGAAAGCCAGAGAGAAAGCCAGAGAGTGCGAGGGAGACAGCGAGGGAGACAGCGAGAGAGAATGCGAGAGAGACTGAGAGAGAGACTGAGAGAGAGACTGAGAGAGAGACTGAGAGAGAGACTGAGAGGGAGACTGAGAGGGAGACTGAGAGGGAGACAGCGAGGGAGACAGCGAGGGAGACAGCGAGGGAGACAACGAGAGAGACATCGAGAGAGACAGCGAAAGAGAATGCGAGAGAGACTGCGAGAGAGACATCCAGGGTGACTGCGAGGGAGACAGCAAGAGAGACTGTGAGGGAGACAGCGAGGGAGACTGTGAGGGAGACTGCGAGAGAGACTGCTATGGAGATAGCGAGAGAGACAGCGAGGGATACAGCGAGAGAGACTGCGAGAGAGACTGCGAGGGAGACGGCGAGGGAGACGGTGAGAGCGACAGCGAGAGAGACAGCGAGGGAGACAGCGAGAGAGACTTCGAGAGAGACTGCGAGAGAGACGGCGAGAGAGACAGCGAGAGAGACAACGAGAGAGACAGCGAGAGAGACAGCGAGAGAGACTGCGAGAGAGACTGCGAGAGAGACTGCGAGGGAGACTGCGAGAGAGACTGCGAGGGAGACTGCGAGGGAGACTGCGAGGGAGACTGCGAGAGAGACTGCGAGAGAGACTGCGAGAGAGACTGCGAGGGAGACAGCGAGAGAGAATGCGAGGGAGAAAGCGAGAGAAACTGCGGGAGAGACTGCTAGGGAAATAGCGAGAGAGACAGCGAGGGATACAGTGAGAGACACTGCGAGAGAGACTGCGAGGGAGAAGGCGAGAGAGAGAGCGAGAGAGACAGCGAGGGAGACAGCGAGGGAGACAGCAAGGGAGACAGCGAGGGAGACAGCGAGAGAGACAGCAAGAGAGACTTCGAGAGATACTGCGAGGGAGGCAGCGAGGGAGGCAGCGAGGGAGGCAGCGAGGGAGACAGCGAGGGAGACAGCGAGAGAGACTGCGAGAGAGACTGCGAGAGCGACTGCGAGAGCGACTGCTAGGGAGACAGCGAGGGAGGCAGCGAGGGAGACAGCGAGGGAGATACTGCGAGGGAGACAGCGAGGGAGACAGCGAGGGAGACAGCGAGGGAGACAGCGAGAGAAACTGCGAGGAAGGCTGCGAGAGAGACGGCAAGGGAGACAGTGAGGGAGACTGTGAGGGAGACTGCGAGAGAGACTGCTATGGAGATAGCGAGAGAGACAGCGAGGGATACAGCGAGAGAGACTGCGAGAGTGACTGCGAGGGAGACGGCGAGGGAGACGGCGAGGGCGACGGCGAGGGCGACGGCGAGAGAGAGAGCGAGAGAGAGAGCGAGAGAGAGAGCGAGGGAGACAGCGAGAGAGACTTCGAGAGAGACTGCGAGGGAGACGGCGAGAGAGACAGCGAGAGAGGCAGCGAGAGAGACTGTGAGGGAGACTGTGAGGGAGACAGCGAGAGAGACAGTGAGAGGGACTGCGAGAGAGACTGAGAGAGAGACTGAGAGAGAGACTGAGAGAGAGACTGAGAGGGAGACTGAGAGGGAGACTGAGAGGGAGACAGCGAGGGAGACAGCGAGGGAGACAGCGAGGGAGACAGCGAGGGAGACAACGAGAGAGACATCGAGAGAGACAGCGAAAGAGAATGCGAGAGAGACTGCGAGAGAGACATCCAGGGTGACTGCGAGGGAGACAGCAAGAGAGACTGTGAGGGAGACAGCGAGGGAGACTGTGAGGGAGACTGCGAGAGAGACTGCTATGGAGATAGCGAGAGAGACAGCGAGGGATACAGCGAGAGAGACTGCGAGAGAGACTGCGAGGGAGACGGCGAGGGAGACGGTGAGAGCGACAGCGAGAGAGACAGCGAGGGAGACAGCGAGAGAGACTTCGAGAGAGACTGCGAGGGAGACGGCGAGAGAGACAGCGAGAGAGACAGCGAGGGAGACAGCGAGAGAGACTGCGAGAGAGACTGCGAGAGAGACTGCGAGAGAGACTGCGAGAGAGACTGCGAGAGAGACTGCGAGCGAGACAGTGAGAGGGACTGCGAGAGAGAAAGCCAGAGAGTGCGAGGGAGACAGCGAGAGAGAATGCGAGAGAGACTGAGAGAGAGACTGAGAGGGAGACAGCGAGGGAGACAGCGAGGGAGACAACGAGAGAGACATCGAGAGAGACATCGAGAGAGACTGAGAGGGAGACATCCAGGGTGACTGCGAGGGAGACAGCGAGAGAGACTGTGAGGGAGACAGCGAGGGAGACTGTGAGGGAGACTGCGAGAGAGACTGCTATAGAGATAGCGAGAGAGACAGCGAGGGAGACAGCGAGAGAGACTTCGAGAGAGACTGCGAGGGAGACGGCGAGATAGACAGCGAGAGAGACTGCGAGGGAGACGGCGAGAGAGACAGCGAGAGAGACAGCGAGAGAGACTGTGAGGGAGACAGCGAGAGAGACTGCGAGAGAGACTGCGGGAGAGACTGCGAGAGAGACTGCGAGAGAGACGGCGAGAGAGACAGCGAGAGAGACAGCGAGAGAGACTGCGAGAGAGACTGCGAGAGAGACTGCGAGAGAGACTGCGAGAGAGACTGCGAGAGAGACTGCGAGCGAGACAGTGAGAGGGACTGCGAGAGAGAAAGCCAGAGAGTGCGAGGGAGACAGCGAGAGAGAATGCGAGAGAGACTGAGAGAGAGACTGAGAGGGAGACAGCGAGGGAGACAGCGAGGGAGACAACGAGAGAGACATCGAGAGAGACATCGAGAGAGACTGAGAGGGAGACATCCAGGGTGACTGCGAGGGAGACAGCGAGAGAGACTGTGAGGGAGACAGCGAGGGAGACTGTGAGGGAGACTGCGAGAGAGACTGCTATAGAGATAGCGAGAGAGACAGCGAGGGAGACAGCGAGAGAGACTTCGAGAGAGACTGCGAGGGAGACGGCGAGATAGACAGCGAGAGAGACTGCGAGGGAGACGGCGAGAGAGACAGCGAGAGAGACAGCGAGAGAGACTGTGAGGGAGACAGCGAGAGAGACTGCGAGAGAGACTGCGGGAGAGACTGCGAGAGAGACTGCGAGAGAGACAGTGAGAGGGACTGCGAGAGAGACAGTGAGAGGGACTGCGAGAGAGAAAGCGAGAGAGAAAGCCAGAGAGTGCGAGGGAGACAGCGAGAGAGACTGAGAGAGAGACTGAGAGAGAGACTGAGAGAGAGACTGAGAGGGAGACAGCGAGGGAGACAGCGAGGGAGACAATGAGAGAGACATCGAGAGAGACAACGAGAGAGACAACGAGAGAGACAGCGAAAGAGAATGCGAGAGAGACTGCGAGGGAGACAGCGAGAGAGTCTGCGAGGGAGAGAGCGAGGGAGAAAGCGAGAGAGACTGCGATAGAGACTGCGAGGGAGACAGCGAGAGAGACTGCGAGAGAGACTGTGAGAGAGACTGCGAGGGAGACTGCGAGGGAGACAGCGAGAGAGAGTGTGAGGGAGACAGCGAGGGAGACAGCGAGGGAGACAGCGAGAGAGACTGCGAGAGAGACTGCGAGAGAGACTGCGAGAGAGACTGCGAGGGAGACTGCGAGGGAGACTGCGAGGGAGACTGCGAGGGAGACTGCGAGGGAGACTGCGAGAGAGACTGCGAGGGAGACAGCAAGAGAGAATGCGAGGGAGAAAGCGAGAGAAACTGCGAGAGAGACTGCTAGGGAAATAGCGAGAGAGACAGCGAGGGATACAGCGAGAGACACTGCGAGAGAGACTGCGAGGGAGACAGCAAGAGAGAATGCGAGGGAGAAAGCGAGAGAAACTGCGAGAGAGACTGCTAGGGAAATAGCGAGAGAGACAGCGAGGGATACAGCGAGAGACACTGCGAGAGAGACTGCGAGGGAGACGGCGAGAGAGAGAGCGAGAGAGACAGCAAGGGAGACAGCGAGGGAGACAGCGAGGGAGACAGCGAGGGAGACTTCGAGAGATACTGCGAGGGAGGCAGCGAGAGAGACTGCGAGAGAGACAGCGAGGGAGAAAGCGAGAGAGACTGCGAGAGAGACTGCGAGAGAGAATGCGAGAGAGACTGCGAGAGAGACTGCGAGAGAGACTGCGAGGGAGAAAGCGAGAGAGACTGCGAGAGAGACTGCAAGGGAGACAGCGAGAGAGAAAGCCAGAGAGTGCGAGGGAGACAGCGAGGGAGACAGCGAGAGAGAATGCGAGAGAGACTGAGAGAGAGACTGAGAGGGAGACTGAGAGAGAGACTGAGAGGGAGACTGAGAGGGAGACTGAGAGGGAGACTGAGAGGGAGACAGCGAGGGAGACAGTGAGGGAGACAGTGAGGGAGACAGCGAGGGAGACAACGAGAGAGACATCGAGAGAGACAGCGAAAGAGAATGCGAGAGAGACTGCGAGAGAGACATCCAGGGTGACTGCGAGGGAGACAGCAAGAGAGACTGTGAGGGAGACAGCGAGGGAGACTGTGAGGGAGACTGCGAGAGAGACTGCTATGGAGATCGCGAGAGAGACAGCGAGAGAGACTGCGAGAGAGACTGCGAGGGAGACGGCGAGGGAGACGGCGAGGGAGACGGTGAGAGCGACGGCGAGAGAGAGAGCGAGAGAGACAGCGAGGGCGACAGCGAGAGAGACTTCGAGAGAGACTGCGAGGGAGACGGCGAGAGAGACAGCGAGAGAGACAGCGAGAGAGACTGTGAGGGAGACTTTGAGGGAGACAGCGAGAGAGACAGCGAGAGAGACTGCGAGAGAGACTGCGAGAGAGACTGCGAGAGAGACTGCGAGAGAGACAGTGAGAGGGACTGCGAGAGAGAAAGCGAGAGAGAAAGCCAGAGAGTGCGAGGGAGACAGCGAGAGAGAATGCGAGAGAGACTGAGAGAGAGACTGAGAGAGAGACTGAGAGGGAGACAGCGAGGGAGACAACGAGAGAGACATCGAGAGAGACATCGAGAGAGACAGCAAAAGAGAATGCGAGAGAGACTGCGAGAGAGACATCCAGGGTGACTTCGAGGGAGACTTCGAGGGAGACTGCGAGGGAGACTGCGAGGGAGACTGCGAGGGAGACAGCGAGAGAGACAGCGAGAGAGACTGTGAGGGAGACAGCGAGAGAGACAGTGAGGGAGACAGCGAGGGAGACAGCGAGAGAGTCTGCGAGAGAGTCTGCGAGGGAGAGAGCGAGGGAGAAAGCGAGGGAGAAAGCGAGGGAGAAAGCGAGAGAGACTGCGAGAGAGACTGCGAGAGAGACTGCGAGGGAGACAGCGATAGAGACTGCGAGGGAGACAGCGAGAGAGACTGCGAGGGAGACAGCGAGAGAAACTGCGAGAGAGACTGCTAGGGAAATAGCGAGAGAGACAGCGAGGGATATAGCGAGAGACACGGCGAGAGAGACTGCGAGGGAGACGGCGAGGGAGACGGCGAGGGAGACAGCGAGGGAGGCAGCGAGGGAGACAGCGAGGGAGACAGCGAGGGAGACTTCGAGAGAGACTGTGAGGGAGGCAGCGAGGGAGACAGCGAGGGAGACAGTGAGGGAGACTGCGAGAGAGACTGCGAGAGCGTCTGCTAGGGAGACAGCGAGGGAGGCAGCGAGGGAGACAGCGAGGGAGACAGCGAGGGAGACAGCGAGGGAGACAGCGAGGGAGACAGCGAGAGTAACTGCGAGGAAGACAGCGAGAGAGACTGCGAGAGAGACTGCGAGAGAGACGGCGAGGGAGACGGCGAGGGAGACGGCGAGGGAGAGAGCGAGGGACACAGCGAGGGAGACAGCGAGGGAGACAGCGAGGGAGACAGCGAGGGAGACAGCGAGGGAGACAGCGAGGGAGACAGCGAGAGAGACTGCAAGAGAGACTGCGAGGAAGACAGCGAGAGAGACAGCGAGAGAGACAGCGAGAGAGACAGCGAGGGAGACAGCGAGGGAGACAGCGAGAGAGACAGCGAGAGAGACAGCGAGAGAGACTGTGAGGGAGACTGCGAGAGAGACTGCGAGAGAGACTGCGAGAGAGACAGTGAGAGGGACTGCGAGAGAGAAAGCGAGAGAGAAAGCCAGAGAGTGCGAGGGAGACAGCGAGAGAGAATGCGAGAGAGACTGAGAGAGAGACTGAGAGAGAGACTGAGAGGGAGACAGCGAGGGAGACAACGAGAGAGACATCGAGAGAGACATCGAGAGAGACAGCAAAAGAGAATGCGAGAGAGACTGCGAGAGAGACATCCAGGGTGTCTTCGAGGGAGACTTCGAGGGAGACTGCGAGGGAGACTGCGAGGGGGACTGCGAGGGAGACAGCGAGAGAGACAGCGAGAGAGACTGTGAGGTAGACAGCGAGAGAGACAGTGAGGGAGACAGCGAGGGAGACAGCGAGGGAGACAGCGAGAGAGTCTGCGAGAGAGTCTGCGAGGGAGAGAGCGAGGGAGAAAGCGAGGGAGAAAGCGAGAGAGACTGCGAGAGAGACTGCGAGGGAGACAGCGATAGAGACTGCGAGGGAGACAGCGAGAGAGACTGCGAGAGAGACTGCGAGAGAGACTGCGAGAGAGACTGTGAGAGAGACTGTGAGGGAGACAGCGAGGGAGACAGCGAGAGAGACTGCGAGAGAGACTGCGAGAGAGACTGCGAGAGAGACTGCGAGAGAGACTGCGAGGGAGACAGCGAGAGAGACTGCGAGGGAGACAGCGAGAGAAACTGCGAGAGAGACTGCTAGGGAAATAGCGAGAGAGACAGCGAGGGATATAGCGAGAGACACGGCGAGAGAGACGGCGAGGGAGACGGCGAGGGAGACGGCGAGGGAGACTTCGAGAGAGACTGTGAGGGAGGCAGCGAGGGAGACAGCGAGGGAGACAGTGAGGGAGACTGCGAGAGAGACTGCGAGAGCGTCTGCTAGGGAGACAGCGAGGGAGGCAGCGAGGGAGACAGCGAGGGAGACAGCGAGGGAGACAGCGAGAGTAACTGCGAGGAAGACAGCGAGAGAGATTGCGAGAGAGACTGCGAGAGAGACGGCGAGGGAGACGGCGAGGGAGACGGCGAGGGAGAGAGCGAGGGAGACAGCGAGGGAGACAGCGAGGGAGACAGCGAGGGAGACAGCGAGGGAGACAGCGAGGGAGACAGCGAGGGTGACAGCGAGAGAGACTGCAAGAGAGACTGCGAGGAAGACAGCGAGAGAGACAGCGAGAGAGACAGCGAGAGAGACAGCGAGGGAGACAGCGAGGGAGACTGCGAGGGAGACAGTGAGAGAGTCTGCGAGTGAGACAGCGAGGGAGAAAGCGAGAGAGACTGCGAGAGAGACTGCGAGAGAGACTGCGAGAGAGACTGCGAGGGAGAAAGCGAGAGAGACTGCGAGAGAGACTGCAAGGGAGACAGCGAGAGAGAAAGCCAGAGAGTGCGAGGGAGACAGCGAGGGAGACAGCGAGAGAGAATGCGAGAGAGACTGAGAGAGAGACTGAGAGGGAGACTGAGAGAGAGACTGAGAGGGAGACTGAGAGGGAGACTGAGAGGGAGACTGAGAGGGAGACAGCGAGGGAGACAGTGAGGGAGACAGCGAGGGAGACAACGAGAGAGACAACGAGAGAGACATCGAGAGAGACAGCGAAAGAGAATGCGAGAGAGACTGCGAGAGAGACATCCAGGGTGACTGCGAGGGAGACAGCAAGAGAGACTGTGAGGGAGACAGCGAGGGAGACTGTGAGGGAGACTGCGAGAGAGACTGCTATGGAGATAGCGAGAGAGACAGCGAGAGAGACTGCGAGAGAGACTGCGAGGGAGACGGCGAGGGAGACGGCGAGGGAGACGGTGAGAGCGACGGCGAGAGAGAGAGCGAGAGAGACAGCGAGAGAGACTGCGAGGGAGACAGCGAGGGAGACTTCGAGAGAGACTGCGAGGGAGACGGCGAGAGAGACAGCGAGAGAGACAGCGAGAGAGACTGTGAGGGAGACTTTGAGGGAGACAGCGAGAGAGACTGCGAGAGAGACTGCGAGAGAGACTGCGAGAGAGACTGCGAGAGAGACAGTGAGAGGGACTGCGAGAGAGAAAGCGAGAGAGAAAGCCAGAGAGTGCGAGGGAGACAGCGAGAGAGAATGCGAGAGAGACTGAGAGAGAGACTGAGAGAGAGACTGAGAGGGAGACAGCGAGGGAGACAACGAGAGAGACATCGAGAGAGACATCGAGAGAGACAGCAAAAGAGAATGCGAGAGAGACTGCGAGAGAGACATCCAGGGTGACTTCGAGGGAGACTTCGAGGGAGACTGCGAGGGAGACTGCGAGGGAGACAGCGAGAGAGACAGCGAGAGAGACTGTGAGGGAGACAGCGAGAGAGTCTGCGAGAGAGTCTGCGAGGGAGAGAGCGAGGGAGAAAGCGAGGGAGAAAGCGAGAGAGACTGCGAGAGAGACTGCGAGAGAGACTGCGAGGGAGACAGCGATAGAGACTGCGAGGGAGACAGCGAGAGAGACTGCGAGAGAGACTGCGAGAGAGACTGCGAGAGAGACTGCGAGAGAGACTGTGAGGGAGACAGCGAGGGAGACAGCGAGAGAGACTGCGAGAGAGACTGCAAGAGAGACTGCGAGAGAGACTGCGAGGGAGACAGCGAGAGAGACTGCGAGGGAGACAGCGAGAGAAACTGCGAGAGAGACTGCTAGGGAAATAGCGAGAGAGACAGCGAGGGATATAGCGAGAGACACGGCGAGAGAGACTGCGAGGGAGACTGCGAGGGAGACGTCGAGGGAGACAGCGAGGGAGACAGCGAGGCAGACAGCGAGGGAGACAGCGAGGGAGACAGCGAGGGAGACAGCGAGGGAGACAGCGAGGGAGACTTCGAGAGAGACTGTGAGGGAGGCAGCGAGGGAGACAGCGAGGTAGACAGTGAGGGAGACTGCGAGAGAGACTGCGAGAGCGTCTGCTAGGGAGACAGCGAGGGAGGCAGCGAGGGAGACAGCGAGGGAGACAGCGAGGGAGACAGCGAGAGTAACTGCGAGGAAGACAGCGAGAGAGACTGCGAGAGAGACTGCGAGAGAGACGGCGAGGGAGACGGCGAGGGAGAGAGCGAGGGACACAGCGAGGGAGACAGCGAGGGAGACAGCGAGGGAGACAGCGAGGGAGACAGCGAGGGAGACAGCGAGGGAGACAGCGAGAGAGACTGCAAGAGAGACTGCGAGGAAGACAGCGAGAGAGACAGCGAGAGAGACAGCGAGAGAGACAGCGAGGGAGACAGCGAGGGAGACTGCGAGGGAGACAGTGAGAGAGTCTGCGAGTGAGAGAGCGAGGGAGACTGCGAGAGAGACTGCGAGAGAGACTGCGAGAGAGACTGCGAGGGAGACAGCGATAGAGACTGCGAGGGAGACAGCGAGAGAGACTGCGAGAGAGACTGCGAGAGAGACTGCGAGGGAGACAGCGAGAGAGACTGCGAGGGAGACAGCGAGAGAGACTGCGAGGGAGACAGCGAGAGAAACTGCGAGAGAGACTGCTAGGGAAATAGCGAGAGAGACAGCGAGGGATATAGCGAGAGACACGGCGAGAGAGACTGCGAGGGAGACGGCGAGGGAGACAGCGAGGGAGACAGCGAGGGAGACAGCGAGGGAGACAGCGAGGGAGACAGCGAGGGAGACTGCGAGAGAGACTGCGAGAGAGACTGCGAGAGAGACTGCGAGAGCGTCTGCTAGGGAGACAGCGAGGGAGGCAGCGAGGGAGACAGCGAGGGAGACAGCGAGGGAGACAGCGAGGGAGACAGCGAGAGAAACTGCGAGGAAGACAGCGAGAAAGACTGCGAGAGAGACGGCGAGGGAGAGAGCGAGGGACACAGCGAGGGAGACAGCGAGGGAGACAGCGAGGGAGACAGCGAGGGAGACAGCGAGGGAGACAGCGAGGGAGACAGCGAGAGAGACTGCAAGAGAGACTGCGAGGAAGACAGCGAGAGAGACAGCGAGAGAGACAGCGAGAGAGACAGCGAGGGAGACAGCGAGGGAGACAGCGAGGGAGACAGCGAGGGAGACTGCGAGGGAGACAGTGAGAGAGACTGCGAGAGAGACTGCGAGGGAGACAGCGATAGAGACTGCGAGGGAGACAGCGAGAGAGACTGCGAGAGAGACTGTGAGAGAGACTGCGAGGGAGACAGCGAGAGAGACTGCGAGGGAGACAGCGAGAGAGACTGCGAGAGAGACTGCGAGAGAGACTGCGAGGGAGAAAGCGAGAGAAACTGCGAGAGAGACTGCTAGGGAAATAGCGAGAGAGACAGCGAGGGATACAGCGAGAGAGACTGCGAGGGAGACGGCGAGAGAGAGAGCGAGAGAGAGAGCGAGGGAGAGAGCGAGGGAGAGAGCGAGGGAGACAGCGAGGGAGACAGCGAGGGAGACAGCGAGGGAGACAGCGAGGGAGACAGCGAGAGAGACTTCGAGAGAGACTGCGAGGGAGACTGCGAGGGAGACAGCGAGGGAGACAGCGAGGGAGACAGCGAGGGAGACAGCGAGGGAGACAGCGAGAGAGACTTCGAGAGAGACTGCGAGGGAGACTGCGAGGGAGGCAGCGAGGGAGACAGCGAGGGAGACAGCGAGGGAGACAGCGAGGGAGACAGCGAGGGAGACTGCGAGAGAGACTGCGAGAGAGACTGCGAGAGAGACTGCGAGAGCGACTGCTAGGGAGACAGCGAGGGAGGCAGCGAGGGAGACAGCGAGGGAGACAGCGAGGGAGACAGCGAGGGAGACAGCGAGAGAGACGGCGAGGGAGACAGCGAGGGAGACTGCGAGGGAGAGAGCGAGGGACACAGCGAGGGAGACAGCGAGGGACACAGCGAGGGAGACAGCGAGGGAGACAGCGAGAGAGACTGCAAGAGAGACTGTGAGGGAGACAGCGAGAGAGACAGCGAGAGAGACAGCGAGGGAGAAAGCGAGGGAGAAAGCGAGGGAGACAGTGAGAGAGACTGCGAGAGAGACTGCGAGAGAGACTGCGAGGGAGACTGCGAGGGAGACAGCGTGGGAGACAGCGAGAGAGACTGCGAGAGGGACAGCGAGAGAGACTGCGAGAGGGACAGCAAGAGAGACTGCGAGAGAGACTGAGAGAGAGACTGCGAGAGAGACTGCGAGAGAGACTGGGAGGGAGACTGCGAGAGAGTCTGGGAGGGAGACAGCGAGGGAGACAGCGAGGGAGACTGCTAGAGAGACTGCGAGAGAGACTGCGAGAGAGACTGCGAGAGAGACTGCGAGGGAGACAGCGAGGGAGACAGCGAGGGAGACTGCGAGAGAGATGGCGAGAGAGATGGAGAGAGAGATGGAGAGAGAGACGGCGAGAGAGACGGCGAGAGAGACGGCGAGAGAGACAGCGAGGGAGAGAGCGAGTGAGACAGCGAGGGAGACAGCGAGAGAGACAGCGAGAGAGACAGCGAGAGAGACAGCGAGAGAGACTGCGAGAGATACAGCGAGGGATAGAGTGAGTGAGACAGCGAGGGAGACAGCGAGAGTACATTGAGAGAGACAGCGAGAGAGACTGCGAGAGAGACTGCGAGAGAGACTGCGAGGGAGACTGCAAGGGAGACGGCCAGGGAGACGGCCAGGGAGACGGCGAGGGAGACGGCGAGGGAGACGGCGAGGGAGACGGCGAGGGAGACGGCGAGGGAGACAGCGAGGGAGACAGCGAGGGAGACAGCGAGGGAGACAGCGAGGGAGACAGCGAGAGAGACTTAGAGAGAGACTGCGAGGGAGGCAGCGAGGGAGACAGTGAGGGAGACAGCGACAGAGACAGCGACAGAGACAGCGACAGAGCCTGTGAGAGAGACTGCGAGGGACACAGCGAGAGAGACTGCGAGGGAGACAACGAGAGAGAATGCGAGAGAGATCGCGTGAGACAGCGAGGGAGACAGCGAGGGAGATAGCGAGGGAGACTGCGAGAGAGACAGCGAGGGAGACAGCAAGGGAGACAGCGAGGGAGACAGCGAGGGAGACTGCAAGAGAGACTGCGAGGGAGACAGCGAGGGAGACAGCGAGAGAAACTGCGAGGTAGACTGCGAGAGAGACTGCGAGGGAGAAAGCGAGAGAGACTGCGAGGGAGAAAGCGAGAGAGACTGCGAGGGAGACTGCAAGGGAGACAGCGAGAGAGACAGCGAGGGAGACAGCGAGGGAGACAGCGAGAGAGACTGCGAGAGAGACTGCGAGAGAGACTGCGAGAGAGACTGTGAGGGAGACAGTGAGGGAGACTGTGAGGGAGACTGCGAGAGAGACTGCTATGGAGATAGCGAGAGAGACAGCGAGGGATACAGCGAGAGAGACTGCGAGAGTGACTGCGAGGAAGACGGCGAGGGAGACGGCGAGGGCGATGGCGAGAGAGAGAGCGAGAGAGACAGCGAGGGAGACAGAGAGAGAGACTTCGAGAGAGACTTCGAGAGAGACTGCGAGAGAGACTGCGAGAGAGACTGCGAGAGAGACTGCGAGAGAGACTTCGAGAGAGACTGCGAGAGAGACTGCGAGGGAGACTGTGAGGTAGACTGCGAGAGAGACTGCGAGGGAGAAAGCGAGAGAGACTGCGAGGGAGAAAGCGAGAGAGACTGCGAGGGAGACTGCAAGGGAGACAGCGAGAGAGACAGCGAGGGAGACAGCGAGAGAGACTGCGAGAGAGACTGCGAGAGAGACTGCGAGAGAGACTGCGAGAGAGACTGCGAGAGAGACTGCGAGAGAGACTGTGAGGGAGACAGTGAGGGAGACTGTGAGGGAGACTGTGAGGGAGACTGCGAGAGAGACTGCTATGGAGATAGCGAGAGAGACTGCAAGAGAGACTGCGAGGAAGACAGCGAGAGAGACAGCGAGAGAGACAGCGAGGGAGACAGCGAGGGAGACTGCGAGGGAGACAGTGAGAGAGTCTGCGAGTGAGACAGCGAGGGAGAAAGCGAGAGAGACTGCGAGAGAGACTGCGAGAGAGACTGCGAGAGAGACTGCGAGGGAGAAAGCGAGAGAGACTGCGAGAGAGACTGCAAGGGAGACAGCGAGAGAGAAAGCCAGAGAGTGCGAGGGAGACAGCGAGGGAGACAGCGAGAGAGAATGCGAGAGAGACTGAGAGAGAGACTGAGAGGGAGACTGAGAGAGAGACTGAGAGGGAGACTGAGAGGGAGACTGAGAGGGAGACTGAGAGGGAGACAGCGAGGGAGACAGTGAGGGAGACAGCGAGGGAGACAACGAGAGAGACAACGAGAGAGACATCGAGAGAGACAGCGAAAGAGAATGCGAGAGAGACTGCGAGAGAGACATCCAGGGTGACTGCGAGGGAGACAGCAAGAGAGACTGTGAGGGAGACAGCGAGGGAGACTGTGAGGGAGACTGCGAGAGAGACTGCTATGGAGATAGCGAGAGAGACAGCGAGAGAGACTGCGAGAGAGACTGCGAGGGAGACGGTGAGGGAGACGGCGAGGGAGACGGTGAGAGCGACGGCGAGAGAGAGAGCGAGAGAGACAGCGAGAGAGACAGCGAGGGAGACAGCGAGGGAGACTTCGAGAGAGACTGCGAGGGAGACGGCGAGAGAGACAGCGAGAGAGACAGCGAGAGAGACTGTGAGGGAGACTTTGAGGGAGACAGCGAGAGAGACTGCGAGAGAGACTGCGAGAGAGACTGCGAGAGAGACTGCGAGAGAGACTGCGAGAGAGACTGCGAGAGAGAATGCGAGAGAGACTGAGAGAGAGACTGAGAGAGAGACTGAGAGGGAGACAGCGAGGGAGACAACGAGAGAGACATCGAGAGAGACATCGAGAGAGACAGCAAAAGAGAATGCGAGAGAGACTGCGAGAGAGACATCCAGGGTGACTTCGAGGGAGACTTCGAGGGAGACTGCGAGGGAGACTGCGAGGGAGACAGCGAGAGAGACAGCGAGAGAGACTGTGAGGGAGACAGTGAGAGAGTCTGCGAGAGAGTCTGCGAGGGAGAGAGCGAGGGAGAAAGCGAGGGAGAAAGCGAGAGAGACTGCCAGAGAGACTGCGAGAGAGACTGCGAGGGAGACAGCGATAGAGACTGCGAGGGAGACAGCGAGAGAGACTGCGAGAGAGACTGCGAGAGAGACTGCGAGAGAGACTGCGAGAGAGACTGCGAGGGAGACAGCGAGGGAGACAGCGAGAGAGACTGCGAGAGAGACTGCGAGAGAGACTGCGAGGGAGACAGCGAGAGAGACTGCGAGGGAGACAGCGAGAGAAACTGCGAGAGAGACTGCTAGGGAAATAGCGAGAGAGACAGCGAGGGATATAGCGAGAGACACGGCGAGAGAGACTGCGAGGGAGACTGCGAGGGAGACGTCGAGGGAGACAGCGAGGGAGACAGCGAGGGAGACAGCGAGGGAGACAGCGAGGGAGACAGCGAGTGAGACAGCGAGGTAGACTTCGAGAGAGACTGTGAGGGAGGCAGCGAGGGAGACAGCGAGGGAGACAGTGAGGGAGACTGCGAGAGAGAGTGCGAGAGCGTCTGCTAGGGAGACAGCGAGGGAGGCAGCAAGGGAGACAGCGAGGGAGACAGCGAGAGTAACTGCGAGGAAGACAGCGAGAGAGACTGCGAGAGAGACTGCGAGAGAGACGGCGAGGGAGACGGCGAGGGACACAGCGAGGGAGACAGCGAGGGAGACAGCGAGGGAGACAGCGAGGGAGACAGCGAGGGAGACAGCGAGGGAGACAGCGAGAGAGACTGCGAGAGAGACTGCGAGGAAGACAGCGAGGAGACAGCGAGAGAGACAGCGAGAGAGACAGCGAGGGAGACAGCGAGGGAGACAGCGAGGGAGACAGCGAGGGAGACTGCGAGGGAGACAGTGAGAGAGTCTGCGAGTGAGAGAGCGAGGGAGACTGCGAGAGAGACTGCGAGAGAGACTGCGAGAGAGACTGCGAGGGAGACAGCGATAGAGACTGCGAGGGAGACAGCGAGAGAGACTGCGAAAGAGACTGCGAGAGAGACTGCGAGGGAGACAGCGAGAGAGACTGCGAGGGAGACAGCGAGAGAGACTGCGAGGGAGACAGCGAGAGAAACTGCGAGAGAGACTGCTAGGGAAATAGCGAGAGAGACAGCGAGGGATATAGCGAGAGACACGGCGAGAGAGACTGCGAGGGAGACGGCGAGGGAGACAGCGAGGGAGACAGCGAGGCAGACAGCGAGGGAGACAGCGAGGGAGACAGCGAGGGAGACTGCGAGAGAGACTGCGAGAGAGACTGCGAGAGAGACTGCGAGAGAGACTGCGAGAGCGTCTGCTAGGGAGACAGCGAGGGAGGCAGCGAGGGAGACAGCGAGGGAGACAGCGAGGGAGACAGCGAGAGAAACTGCGAGGAAGACAGCGAGAAAGACTGCGAGAGAGACGGCGAGGGAGAGAGCGAGGGACACAGCGAGGGAGACAGCGAGGGAGACAGCGAGGGAGACAGCGAGGGAGACAGCGAGGGAGACAGCGAGAGAGACTGCAAGAGAGACTGCGAGGAAGACAGCGAGAGAGACAGCGAGAGAGACAGCGAGAGAGACAGCGAGGGAGACAGCGAGGGAGACAGCGAGGGAGACTGCGAGGGAGACAGTGAGAGAGACTGCGAGAGAGACTGCGAGGGAGACAGCGATAGAGACTGCGAGGTAGACAGCGAGAGAGACTGCGAGAGAGACTGTGAGAGAGACTGCGAGGGAGACAGCGAGAGAGACTGCGAGGGAGACAGCGAGAGAGACTGCGAGAGAGACTGCGAGAGAGACTGCGAGGGAGAAAGCGAGAGAAACTGCGAGAGAGACTGCTAGGGAAATAGCGAGAGAGACAGCGAGGGATACAGCGAGAGAGACTGCGAGGGAGACGGCGAGAGAGAGAGCGAGAGAGAGAGCGAGGGAGAGAGCGAGGGAGAGAGCGAGGGAGAGAGCGAGGGAGACAGCGAGGGAGACAGCGAGGGAGACAGCGAGGGAGACAGCGAGGGAGACAGCGAGGGAGACAGCGAGAGAGACTTCGAGAGAGACTGCGAGGGAGACTGCGAGGGAGACAGCGAGGGAGACAGCGAGGGAGACAGCGAGGGAGACAGCGAGGGAGACAGCGAGAGAGACTTCGAGAGAGACTGCGAGGGAGACTGCGAGGGAGGCAGCGAGGGAGACAGCGAGGGAGACAGCGAGGGAGACAGCGAGGGAGACAGCGAGGGAGACTGCGAGAGAGACTGCGAGAGAGACTGCGAGAGAGACTGCGAGAGCGACTGCTAGGGAGACAGCGAGGGAGGCAGCGAGGGAGACAGCGAGGGAGACAGCGAGGGAGACAGCGAGAGAGACGGCGAGGGAGACAGCGAGGGAGACTGCGAGGGAGAGAGCGAGGGACACAGCGAGGGAGACAGCGAGGGAGACAGCGAGGGAGACAGCGAGGGAGACAGCGAGAGAGACTGCAAGAGAGACTGTGAGGGAGACAGCGAGAGAGACTGCGAGAGAGACAGCGAGGGAGAAAGCGAGGGAGAAAGCGAGGGAGACAGTGAGAGAGACTGCGAGAGAGACTGCGAGGGAGACTGCGAGGGAGACAGCGTGGGAGACAGCGAGAGAGACTGCGAGAGGGACAGCGAGAGAGACTGCGAGAGGGACAGCAAGAGAGACTGCGAGAGAGACTGAGAGAGAGACTGCGAGAGAGACTGCGAGAGAGACTGGGAGGGAGACTGCGAGAGAGTCTGGGAGGGAGACAGCGAGGGAGACTGCTAGAGAGACTGCGAGAGAGACTGCGAGAGAGACTGCGAGAGAGACTGCGAGGGAGACTGCGAGGGAGACAGCGAGGGAGACAGCGAGGGAGACAGCGAGGGAGACAGCGAGGGAGACAGCGAGGGAGACAGCGAGGGAGACTGCGAGAGAGATGGCGAGAGAGATGGAGAGAGAGATGGAGAGAGAGACGGCGAGAGAGACAGCGAGAGAGACGGCGAGAGAGACAGCGAGGGAGAGAGCGAGTGAGACAGCGAGGGAGACAGCGAGAGAGACAGCGAGAGAGACAGCGAGAGAGACAGCGAGAGAGACTGCGAGAGATACAGCGAGGGATAGAGTGAGTGAGACAGCGAGGGAGACAGCGAGAGTACATTGAGAGAGACAGCGAGAGAGACTGCGAGAGAGACTGCGAGAGAGACTGCGAGGGAGACTGCCAGGGAGACGGCCAGGGAGACGGCCAGGGAGACGGCCAGGGAGACGGCCAGGGAGACGGCCAGGGAGACGGCCAGGGAGACGGCGAGGGAGACGGCGAGGGAGACGGCGAGGGAGACAGCGAGGGAGACAGCGAGGGAGACAGCGAGGGAGACAGCGAGGGAGACAGCGAGAGAGACTTAGAGAGAGACTGCGAGGGAGGCAGCGAGGGAGACAGTGAGGGAGACAGCGACAGAGACAGCGACAGAGACAGCGACAGAGCCTGTGAGAGAGACTGCGAGGGACACAGCGAGAGAGACTGCGAGGGAGACAACGAGAGAGAATGCGAGAGAGATCGCGTGAGACAGCGAGGGAGACAGCGAGGGAGATAGCGAGGGAGACTGCGAGAGAGACAGCGAGGGAGACAGCAAGGGAGACAGCGAGGGAGACAGCGAGGGAGACTGCAAGAGAGACTGCGAGGGAGACAGCGAGGGAGACAGCGAGAGAAACTGCGAGGTAGACTGCGAGAGAGACTGCGAGGGAGAAAGCGAGAGAGACTGCGAGGGAGAAAGCGAGAGAGACTGCGAGGGAGACTGCAAGGGAGACAGCGAGAGAGACAGCGAGGGAGACAGCGAGGGAGACAGCGAGAGAGACTGCGAGAGAGACTGCGAGAGAGACTGCGAGAGAGACTGCGAGAGAGACTGTGAGGGAGACAGTGAGGGAGACTGTGAGGGAGACTGCGAGAGAGACTGCTATGGAGATAGCGAGAGAGACAGCGAGGGATACAGCGAGAGAGACTGCGAGAGTGACTGCGAGGGAGACGGCGAGGGAGACGGCGAGGGCGATGGCGAGAGAGAGAGCGAGAGAGACAGCGAGGGAGACAGAGAGAGAGACTTCGAGAGAGACTTCGAGAGAGACTGCGAGAGAGACTGCGAGAGAGACTGCGAGAGAGACTGCGAGAGAGACTTCGAGAGAGACTGCGAGAGAGACTGCGAGGGAGACTGTGAGGTAGACTGCGAGAGAGACTGCGAGGGAGAAAGCGAGAGAGACTGCGAGGGAGAAAGCGAGAGAGACTGCGAGGGAGACTGCAAGGGAGACAGCGAGAGAGACAGCGAGGGAGACAGCGAGAGAGACTGCGAGAGAGACTGCGAGAGAGACTGCGAGAGAGACTGCGAGAGAGACTGTGAGGGAGACAGTGAGGGAGACTGTGAGGGAGACTGTGAGGGAGACTGCGAGAGAGACTGCTATGGAGATAGCGAGAGAGACAGCGAGGGATACAGCGAGAGAGACTGCGAGAGTGACTGCGAGGGAGACGGCGAGGGAGACGGCGAGGGCGATGGCGAGAGAGAGAGCGAGAGAGACAGCGAGGGAGACAGAGAGAGAGACTTCGAGAGAGACTTCGAGAGAGACTGCGAGAGAGACTGCGAGGGAGACTGTGAGGGAGACTGCGAGAGAGACAGTGAGAGGGACTGCGAGAGAGACAGTGAGAGGGACTGCGAGAGAGAAAGCCAGAGAGAAAGCCAGAGAGTGCGAGGGAGACAGCGAGGGAGACAGCGAGATAGAATGCGAGAGAGACTGAGAGAGAGACTGAGAGAGAGACTGAAAGAGAGACTGAGAGGGAGACAGCGAGGGAGACAACGAGAGAGACATCGAGAGAGACATCGAGAGAGACAGCGAAAGAGAATGCGAGAGAGACTGCGAGAGAGACTGCGAGAGAGACATCCAGGGTGACTGCGAGGGAGACTGCGAGAGAGACTGCGAGAGAGACTGCTATGGAGATAGCGAGAGAGACAGCGAGGGATACAGCGAGAGAGACTGCGAGAGTGACTGCGAGGGAGACGGCGAGAGAGAGAGCGAGAGAGACAGCGAGGGAGACAGCGAGGGAGACAGCGAGGGAGACAGCGAGGGAGACAGCGAGGGAGACTTCGAGTTCGACTGCGAGGGAGACGTCGAGAGAGACTTCGAGAGAGACTGTGAGGGAGACGGCGAGAGCGACGGCGAGAGAGAGAGCGGGAGAGACAGCGAGGGAGACAGCGAGAGAGACTTCGAGAGAGACTGCGAGAGAGACTGCGAGAGAGACTGCGAGAGAGACTGCGAGGGAGACAGCGAGAGGGACTGCGAGGGAGAAAGCGAGAGAAACTGCGAGAGAGACTGCTAGGGAAATAGCGAGAGAGACAGCGAGGGATACAGCGAGAGAGACTGCGAGGGAGACGGCGAGAGAGAGAGCGAGAGAGAGAGCGAGGGAGAGAGCGAGGGAGAGAGCGAGGGAGACAGCGAGGGAGACAGCGAGGGAGACAGTGAGAGAGACTTCGAGAGAGACTGCGAGGGAGACTGCGAGGGAGACAGCGAGGGAGACAGCGAGGGAGACAGCGAGGGAGACAGCGAGAGAGACTTCGAGAGAGACTGCGAGGGAGACTGCGAGGGAGACTGCGAGGGAGGCAGCGAGGGAGACAGCGAGGGAGACAGCGAGGGAGACAGCGAGGGAGACAGCGAGGGAGACAGCGAGGAAGACAGCGAGGGAGACTGCGAGAGAGACTGCGAGAGAGACTGCGAGAGAGACTGCGAGAGCGACTGCTAGGGAGACAGCGAGGGAGGCAGCGAGGGAGACAGCGAGGGAGACAGCGAGGGAGACAGCGAGAGAGACGGCGAGGGAGACAGCGAGGGAGACTGCGAGGGAGAGAGCGAGGGACACAGCGAGGGAGACAGCGAGGGAGACAGCGAGGGAGACAGCGAGGGAGACAGCGAGAGAGACTGCAAGAGAGACTGTGAGGGAGACAGCGAGAGAGACAGCGAGAGAGACAGCGAGGGAGAAAGCGAGGGAGAAAGCGAGGGAGACAGTGAGAGAGACTGCGAGAGAGACTGCGAGAGAGACTGCGAGAGAGACTGCGAGAGAGACTGCGAGGGAGACTGCGAGGGAGACAGCGTGGGAGACAGCGAGTGAGACTGCGAGAGGGACAGCGAGAGAGACTGCGAGAGAGACTGCGAGAGAGACTGCGAGAGGGACAGCAAGAGAGACTGCGAGAGAGACTGAGAGAGAGACTGCGAGAGAGACTGCGAGAGAGACTGGGAGGGAGACTGCGAGAGAGTCTGGGAGGGAGACAGCGAGGGAGACTGCTAGAGAGACTGCGAGAGAGACTGCGAGAGAGACTGCGAGAGAGACTGCGAGGGAGACAGCGAGGGAGACAGCGAGGGAGACTGCGAGAGAGATGGCGAGAGAGATGGAGAGAGAGATGGAGAGAGAGACGGCGAGAGAGACGGCGAGAGAGACGGCGAGAGAGACAGCGAGGGAGAGAGCGAGTGAGACAGCGAGGGAGACAGCGAGAGAGACAGCGAGAGAGACAGCGAGAGAGACAGCGAGAGAGACTGCGAGAGATACAGCGAGGGATAGAGTGAGTGAGACAGCGAGGGAGACAGCGAGAGTACATTGAGAGAGACAGCGAGAGAGACTGCGAGAGAGACTGCGAGAGAGACTGCGAGGGAGACTGCCAGGGAGACGGCCAGGGAGACGGCCAGGGAGACGGCCAGGGAGACGGCCAGGGAGACGGCGAGGGAGACGGCGAGGGAGACGGCGAGGGAGACGGCGAGGGAGACGGTGAGGGAGACGGCGAGGGAGACGGCGAGGGAGACGGCGAGGGAGACAGCGAGGGAGACAGCGAGGGAGACAGCGAGAGAGACTTAGAGAGAGACTGCGAGGGAGGCAGCGAGGGAGACAGTGAGGGAGACAGCGACAGAGACAGCGACAGAGACAGCGACAGAGCCTGTGAGAGAGACTGCGAGGGACACAGCGAGAGAGACTGCGAGGGAGACAACGAGAGAGAATGCGAGAGAGATCGCGTGAGACAGCGAGGGAGACAGCGAGGGAGATAGCGAGGGAGACTGCGAGAGAGACAGCGAGGGAGACAGCAAGGGAGACAGCGAGGGAGACAGCGAGGGAGACTGCAAGAGAGACTGCGAGGGAGACAGCGAGGGAGACAGCGAGAGAAACTGCGAGGTAGACTGCGAGAGAGACTGCGAGGGAGAAAGCGAGAGAGACTGCGAGGGAGAAAGCGAGAGAGACTGCGAGGGAGACTGCAAGGGAGACAGCGAGAGAGACAGCGAGGGAGACAGCGAGGGAGACAGCGAGAGAGACTGCGAGAGAGACTGCGAGAGAGACTGCGAGAGAGACTGCGAGAGAGACTGTGAGGGAGACAGTGAGGGAGACTGTGAGGGAGACTGCGAGAGAGACTGCTATGGAGATAGCGAGAGAGACTGCGAGGGATACAGCGAGAGAGACTGCGAGAGTGACTGCGAGGGAGACGGCGAGGGAGACGGCGAGGGCGATGGCGAGAGAGAGAGCGAGAGAGACAGCGAGGGAGACAGAGAGAGAGACTTCGAGAGAGACTTCGAGAGAGACTGCGAGAGAGACTGCGAGAGAGACTGCGAGAGAGACTGCGAGAGAGACTTCGAGAGAGACTGCGAGAGAGACTGCGAGGGAGACTGTGAGGTAGACTGCGAGAGAGACTGCGAGGGAGAAAGCGAGAGAGACAGCGAGGGAGAAAGCGAGAGAGACTGCGAGGGAGACTGCAAGGGAGACAGCGAGAGAGACAGCGAGGGAGACAGCGAGAGAGACTGCGAGAGAGACTGCGTGAGAGACTGCGAGAGAGACTGCGAGAGAGACTGTGAGGGAGACAGTGAGGGAGACTGTGAGGGAGACTGTGAGGGAGACTGCGAGAGAGACAGCGAGGGATACAGCGAGAGAGACTGCGAGAGTGACTGCGAGGGAGACGGCGAGGGAGACGGCGAGGGAGACGGCGAGGGCGATGGCGAGAGAGAGAGCGAGAGAGACAGCGAGGGAGACAGAGAGAGAGACTTCGAGAGAGACTTCGAGAGAGACTGCGAGAGAGACTGCGAGGGAGACTGTGAGGGAGACTGCGAGAGAGACAGTGAGAGGGACTGCGAGAGAGACAGTGAGAGGGACTGCGAGAGAGAAAGCCAGAGAGAAAGCCAGAGAGTGCGAGGGAGACAGCGAGGGAGACAGCGAGATAGAATGCGAGAGAGACTGAGAGAGAGACTGAGAGAGAGACTGAGAGAGAGACTGAGAGAGAGACTGAGAGGGAGACAGCGAGGGAGACAACGAGGGAGACATCGAGAGAGACATCGAGAGAGACAGCGAAAGAGAATGCGAGAGAGACTGCGAGAGAGACTGCGAGAGAGACATCCAGGGTGACTGCGAGGGAGACTGCGAGAGAGACTGCGAGAGAGACTGCGAGAGAGACTGCTATGGAGATAGCGAGAGAGACAGCGAGGGATACAGCGAGAGAGACTGCGAGAGTGACTGCGAGGGAGACGGCGAGAGAGAGAGCGAGAGAGACAGCGAGGGAGACAGCGAGGGAGACAGCGAGGGAGACAGCGAGGGAGACTTCGAGTTCGACCGCGACGGAGACGTCGAGAGAGACTTCGAGAGAGACTGCGAGGGAGACGGCGAGAGCGACGGTGAGAGAGAGAGCGGGAGAGACAGCGAGGGAGACAGCGAGAGAGACTTCGAGAGAGACTGCGAGGGAGACGGCGAGAGCGACGGCGAGAGAGAGAGCGAGAGAGACAGCGAGGGAGACAGCGAGAGAGACTTCGAGAGAGACTGCGAGGGAGACGGCGAGAGAGACAGTGAGAGAGACAGCGAGAGAGACAGCGAGAGAGACAGCGAGAGAGACTGTGAGGGAGACTGTGAGAGAGACAGCGAGAGAGACAGCGAGAGAGACTGTGAGGGAGTCTGTGAGGGAGACTGTGAGGGAGACAGCGAGAGAGACTGCGAGAGAGACTGCGAGAGAGACTGCGAGAGAGACAGTGAGAGGGACTGCGAGAGAGAAAGCGAGAGAGAAAGCCAGAGAGTGCGAGGGAGACAGCGAGAGAGAATGCGAGAGAGACTGAGAGAGAGACTGAGAGGGAGACATCGAGAGAGACAACGAGAGAGACAGCGAAAGAGAATGCGAGAGAGACTGCGAGGGAGACAGCGAGAGAGCCTGCGAGGGAGACAGCGAGAGAGCCTGCGAGGGAGAGAGCGAGGGAGAAAGCGAGTGAGACTGCGAGAGAGACTGCGAGGGAGACAGCGATAGAGACTGCGAGAGAGACTGCGAGAGAGACTGCGAGGGAGACAGCGAGAGAGACAGCGAGGGAGACAGCGAGGGAGACAGCGAGGGAGACAGCGAGAGAGACTGCGAGAGAGACTGCGAGAGAGACTGCGAGAGAGACTGCGAGGGAGACTGCGAGAGAGACTGCGAGAGAGACTGCGAGGGAGACAGCGAGAGAGAAAGCGAGAGAAACTGCGAGAGAGACTGCTAGGGAAATAGCGAGAGAGACAGCGAGGGATACAGCGAGAGACACTGCGAGAGAGACAGCGAGGGAGACGGCGAGGGAGACAGCGAGGGAGACAGCGAGGGAGACAGCGAGGGAGACTGCGAGAGAGACTGCGAGAGAGACTGCGAGAGAGACTGCGAGAGCGACTGCTAGGGAGACAGCGAGGGAGGCAGCGAGGGAGACAGCGAGGGAGACAGCAAGGGAGACAGCGAGAGAAACTGCGAGGAAGACAGCGAGGGAGACAGCGAGGGAGACGGCAAGGGAGACAGCGAGAGAGACGGCAAGGGAGACAGTGAGGGAGACTGCGAGGGAGAGAGCGAGGGAGACAGCGAGGGAGACAGCGAGGGAGACAGCGAGAGAGACTGCAAGAGAGACTGCGAGGGAGACAGCGAGAGACACAGCGAGAGAGAAAGCGAGAGAGACAGCGAGAGAGACAGCGAGGGAGAAAGCCATGGAGACAGCGAGGGAGACAGCGAGAGAGCCTGCGAGGGAGAGAGCGAGGGAGAAAGCGAGTGAGACTGCGAGAGAGACTGCGAGGGAGACAGCGATAGAGACTGCGATGGAGACACCGATAGAGACTGCGAGGGAGACAGCGATAGAGACAGCGAGAGAGACTGCGAGAGAGACTGCGAGAGAGACTGCGAGGGAGACAGCGAGAGAGACAGCGAGGGAGACAGCGAGGGAGACAGCGAGGGAGACAGCGAGAGAGACTGCGAGAGAGACTGCGAGAGAGACTGCGAGAGAGACTGCGAGGGAGACTGCGAGAGAGACTGCGAGAGAGACTGCGAGGGAGACAGCGAGAGAGAAAGCGAGAGAAACTGCGAGAGAGACTGCTAGGGAAATAGCGAGAGAGACAGCGAGGGATACAGCGAGAGACACTGCGAGAGAGACAGCGAGGGAGACGGCGAGGGAGACAGCGAGGGAGACAGCGAGGGAGACAGCGAGGGAGACTGCGAGAGAGACTGCGAGAGAGACTGCGAGAGAGACTGCGAGAGCGACTGCTAGGGAGACAGCGAGGGAGGCAGCGAGGGAGACAGCGAGGGAGACAGCAAGGGAGACAGCGAGAGAAACTGCGAGGAAGACAGCGAGGGAGACAGCGAGGGAGACGGCAAGGGAGACAGCGAGAGAGACGGCAAGGGAGACAGTGAGGGAGACTGCGAGGGAGAGAGCGAGGGAGACAGCGAGGGAGACAGCGAGGGAGACAGCGAGAGAGACTGCAAGAGAGACTGCGAGGGAGACAGCGAGAGACACAGCGAGAGAGACAGCGAGGGAGAAGGCGAGGGAGACAGCGAGAGAGACTGCGAGAGAGACTGCGAGAGAGACTGCGAGAGAGACTGCGAGGGAGAAAGCGAGAGTGACTGCGAGAGAGACTGCGAGGGAGAAAGCGAGAGAGACTGCAAGGGAGACTGCAAGGGAGACAGCGAGAGAGACAGCGAGGGAGATAGCGAGGGAGATAGCGAGAGAGACTGCGAGAGAGACTGCGAGAGAGACTGCGAGAGAGACTGCGAGAGAGACTGCGATGGAGACTGCGAGGGAGACTGCGAGGGAGACTGCGAGGGAGACTGCTATGGAGATAGCGAGAGAGACAGCGAGGGATACAGCGAGAGAGACTGCGAGAGTGACTGCGAGGTAGACGGCGAGGGAGACGGCGAGGGCGACGGCGAGAGAGAGAGCGAGAGAGACTTCGAGAGAGACTGCGAGGGAGACGGCGAGAGAGACAGCGAGAGAGGCAGCGAGAGAGACTGTGAGGGAGACTGCGAGAGAGACAGTGAGAGGGACTGCGAGAGAGAAAGCGAGAGAGAAAGCCAGAGAGAAAGCCACAGAGTGCGAGGGTGACAGCGAGAGAGAATGCGAGAGAGACTGAGAGAGAGACTGAGAGAGAGACTGAGAGAGAGACTGAGAGGGAGACTGAGAGGGAGACTGAGAGGGAGACAGCGAGGGAGACAGCGAGGGAGACAGCGAGGGAGACAACGAGAGAGACATCGAGAGAGACAGCGAAAGAGAATGCGAGAGAGACTGCGAGAGAGACATCCAGGGTGACTGCGAGGGAGACAGCGAGAGAGACTGTGAGGGAGACAGCGAGAGAGACTGTGAGGGAGACAGCGAGGGAGACTGTGTGGGAGACTGCGAGAGATACTGCTATGGAGATAGCGAGAGAGACAGCGAGGGATACAGTGAGAGAGACTGCGAGAGTGACTGCGAGGGAGACGGCGAGGGAGACGGTGAGAGCGACGGCGAGAGAGAGAGCGAGAGAGACAGCGAGGGAGACAGCGAGAGAGACTTCGAGAGAGACTGCGAGGGAGACGGCGAGAGAGACAGCGAGAGAGACAGTGAGGGAGACTGTGAGGGAGACTGTGAGGGAGACAGCGAGAGAGACTGCGAGAGAGACTGCGAGAGAGACTGCGAGAGAGACAGTGAGAGGGACTGCGAGAGAGAAAGCGAGAGAGAAAGCCAGAGAGTGCGAGGGAGACAGCGAGAGAGAATGCGAGAGAGACTGAGAGAGAGACTGAGAGAGAGACTGAGAGAGAGACTGAGAGAGAGACTGAGAGAGAGACTGAGAGAGAGACTGAGAGGGAGACTGAGAGGGAGACTGAGAGGGAGACAGCGAGAGAGACATCGAGAGAGACAGCGAAAGAGACAGCGAAAGAGAATGCGAGAGAGACTGCGAGAGAGACATCCAGGGTGACTTCGAGGGAGACTTCGAGGGAGACTGCGAGGGAGACAGCGAGGGAGACAGCGAGGGAGACTGCAAGGGAGACAGCGAGAGAGACAGCGAGGGAGACAGCGAGAGAGACTGCGAGAGAGACTGCGAGAGAGACTGCGAGAGAGACTGCGAGAGAGACTGTGAGGGAGACAGTGAGGGAGACTGTGAGGGAGACTGTGAGGGAGACTGCGAGAGAGACTGCTATGGAGATAGCGAGAGAGACAGCGAGGGATACAGCGAGAGAGACTGCGAGAGTGACTGCGAGGGAGACGGCGAGGGAGACGGCGAGGGCGATGGCGAGAGAGAGAGCGAGAGAGACAGCGAGGGAGACAGAGAGAGAGACTTCGAGAGAGACTTCGAGAGAGACTGCGAGAGAGACTGCGAGGGAGACTGTGAGGGAGACTGCGAGAGAGACAGTGAGAGGGACTGCGAGAGAGACAGTGAGAGGGACTGCGAGAGAGAAAGCCAGAGAGAAAGCCAGAGAGTGCGAGGGAGACAGCGAGGGAGACAGCGAGATAGAATGCGAGAGAGACTGAGAGAGAGGCTGAGAGAGAGACTGAAAGAGAGACTGAGAGGGAGACAGCGAGGGAGACAACGAGAGAGACATCGAGAGAGACATCGAGAGAGACAGCGAAAGAGAATGCGAGAGAGACTGCGAGAGAGACTGCGAGAGAGACATCCAGGGTGACTGCGAGGGAGACTGCGAGAGAGACTGCGAGAGAGACTGCTATGGAGATAGCGAGAGAGACAGCGAGGGATACAGCGAGAGAGACTGCGAGAGTGACTGCGAGGGAGACGGCGAGAGAGAGAGCGAGAGAGACAGCGAGGGAGACAGCGAGGGAGACAGCGAGGGAGACAGCGAGGGAGACAGCGAGGGAGACAGCGAGGGAGACAGCGAGGGAGACAGCGAGGGAGACTTCGAGTTCGACTGCGAGGGAGACGTCGAGAGAGACTTCGAGAGAGACTGCGAGGGAGACGGCGAGAGCGACGGCGAGAGAGAGAGCGGGAGAGAGAGCGGGAGAGACAGCGAGGGAGACAGCGAGAGAGACTTCGAGAGAGACTGCGAGAGAGACTGCGAGAGAGACTGCGAGAGAGACTGCGAGAGAGACTGCGAGGGAGACAGCGAGAGGGACTGCGAGGGAGAAAGCGAGAGAAACTGCGAGAGAGACTGCTAGGGAAATAGCGAGAGAGACAGCGAGGGATACAGCGAGAGAGACTGCGAGGGAGACGGCGAGAGAGAGAGCGAGAGAGAGAGCGAGGGAGAGAGCGAGGGAGAGAGCGAGGGAGAGAGCGAGGGAGACAGCGAGGGAGACAGCGAGGGAGACAGCGAGAGAGACTTCGAGAGAGACTGCGAGGGAGACTGCGAGGGAGACAGCGAGGGAGACAGCGAGGGAGACAGCGAGGGAGACAGCGAGAGAGACTTCGAGAGAGACTGCGAGGGAGACTGCGAGGGAGACTGCGAGGGAGGCAGCGAGGGAGACAGCGAGGGAGACAGCGAGGGAGACAGCGAGGGAGACAGCGAGGAAGACAGCGAGGGAGACTGCGAGAGAGACTGCGAGAGAGACTGCGAGAGAGACTGCGAGAGCGACTGCTAGGGAGACAGCGAGGGAGGCAGCGAGGGAGACAGCGAGGGAGACAGCGAGGGAGACAGCGAGAGAGACGGCGAGGGAGACAGCGAGGGAGACTGCGAGGGAGAGAGCGAGGGACACAGCGAGGGAGACAGCGAGGGAGACAGCGAGGGAGACAGCGAGGGAGACAGCGAGAGAGACTGCAAGAGAGACTGTGAGGGAGACAGCGAGAGAGACAGCGAGAGAGACAGCGAGGGAGAAAGCGAGGGAGAAAGCGAGGGAGACAGTGAGAGAGACTGCGAGAGAGACTGCGAGAGAGACTGCGAGAGAGACTGCGAGAGAGACTGCGAGGGAGACTGCGAGGGAGACAGCGTGGGAGACAGCGAGAGAGACTGCGAGAGGGACAGCGAGAGAGACTGCGAGAGAGACTGCGAGAGGGACAGCAAGAGAGACTGCGAGAGAGACTGAGAGAGAGACTGCGAGAGAGACTGCGAGAGAGACTGGGAGGGAGACTGCGAGAGAGTCTGGGAGGGAGACAGCGAGGGAGACTGCTAGAGAGACTGCGAGAGAGACTGCGAGAGAGACTGCGAGAGAGACTGCGAGGGAGACAGCGAGGGAGACAGCGAGGGAGACTGCGAGAGAGATGGCGAGAGAGATGGAGAGAGAGATGGAGAGAGAGACGGCGAGAGAGACGGCGAGAGAGACGGCGAGAGAGACAGCGAGGGAGAGAGCGAGTGAGACAGCGAGGGAGACAGCGAGAGAGACAGCGAGAGAGACAGCGAGAGAGACAGCGAGAGAGACTGCGAGAGATACAGCGAGGGATAGAGTGAGTGAGACAGCGAGGGAGACAGCGAGAGTACATTGAGAGAGACAGCGAGAGAGACTGCGAGAGAGACTGCGAGAGAGACTGCGAGGGAGACTGCCAGGGAGACGGCCAGGGAGACGGCCAGGGAGACGGCCAGGGAGACGGCCAGGGAGACGGCCAGGGAGACGGCGAGGGAGACGGCGAGGGAGACGGCGAGGGAGACGGTGAGGGAGACGGCGAGGGAGACGGCGAGGGAGACGGCGAGGGAGACGGCGAGGGAGACAGCGAGGGAGACAGCGAGGGAGACAGCGAGAGAGACTTAGAGAGAGACTGCGAGGGAGGCAGCGAGGGAGACAGTGAGGGAGACAGCGACAGAGACAGCGACAGAGACAGCGACAGAGCCTGTGAGAGAGTCTGCGAGGGACACAGCGAGAGAGACTGCGAGGGAGACAACGAGAGAGAATGCGAGAGAGATCGCGTGAGACAGCGAGGGAGACAGCGAGGGAGATAGCGAGGGAGACTGCGAGAGAGACAGCGAGGGAGACAGCAAGGGAGACAGCGAGGGAGACAGCGAGGGAGACTACAAGAGAGACTGCGAGGGAGACAGCGAGGGAGACAGCGAGAGAAACTGCGAGGTAGACTGCGAGAGAGACTGCGAGGGAGAAAGCGAGAGAGACTGCGAGGGAGAAAGCGAGAGAGACTGCGAGGGAGACTGCAAGGGAGACAGCGAGAGAGACAGCGAGGGAGACAGCGAGGGAGACAGCGAGAGAGACTGCGAGAGAGACTGCGAGAGAGACTGCGAGAGAGACTGCGAGAGAGACTGTGAGGGAGACAGTGAGGGAGACTGTGAGGGAGACTGCGAGAGAGACTGCTATGGAGATAGCGAGAGAGACAGCGAGGGATACAGCGAGAGAGACTGCGAGAGTGACTGCGAGGGAGACGGCGAGGGAGACGGCGAGGGCGATGGCGAGAGAGAGAGCGAGAGAGACAGCGAGGGAGACAGAGAGAGAGACTTCGAGAGAGACTTCGAGAGAGACTGCGAGAGAGACTGCGAGAGAGACTGCGAGAGAGACTGCGAGAGAGACTGCGAGAGAGACTTCGAGAGAGACTGCGAGAGAGACTGCGAGGGAGACTGTGAGGTAGACTGCGAGAGAGACTGCGAGGGAGAAAGCGAGAGAGACAGCGAGGGAGAAAGCGAGAGAGACTGCGAGGGAGACTGCAAGGGAGACAGCGAGAGAGACAGCGAGGGAGACAGCGAGAGAGACTGCGAGAGAGACTGCGAGAGAGACTGCGAGAGAGACTGCGAGAGAGACTGTGAGGGAGACAGTGAGGGAGACTGTGAGGGAGACTGTGAGGGAGACTGCGAGAGAGACAGCGAGGGATACAGTGAGAGAGACTGCGAGGGAGACGGCGAGGGAGACGGCGAGGGAGACGGCGAGGGCGATGGCGAGAGAGAGAGCGAGAGAGACAGCGAGGGAGACAGAGAGAGAGACTTCGAGAGAGACTTCGAGAGAGACTGCGAGAGAGACTGCGAGGGAGACTGTGAGGGAGACTGCGAGAGAGACAGTGAGAGGGACTGCGAGAGAGACAGTGAGAGGGACTGCGAGAGAGAAAGCCAGAGAGAAAGCCAGAGAGTGCGAGGGAGACAGCGAGGGAGACAGCGAGATAGAATGCGAGAGAGACTGAGAGAGAGACTGAGAGAGAGACTGAGAGAGAGACTGAGAGAGAGACTGAGAGGGAGACAGCGAGGGAGACAACGAGAGAGACATCGAGAGAGACATCGAGAGAGACAGCGAAAGAGAATGCGAGAGAGACTGCGAGAGAGACTGCGAGAGAGACTGCGAGAGAGACATCCAGGGTGACTGCGAGGGAGACTGCGAGAGAGACTGCGAGAGAGACTGCGAGAGAGACTGCTATGGAGATAGCGAGAGAGACAGCGAGGGATACAGCGAGAGAGACTGCGAGAGTGACTGCGAGGGAGACGGCGAGAGAGAGAGCGAGAGAGACAGCGAGGGAGACAGCGAGGGAGACAGCGAGGGAGACAGCGAGGGAGACAGCGAGTTCGACCGCGAGGGAGACGTCGAGAGAGACTTCGAGAGAGACTGCGAGGGAGACGGCGAGAGCGACGGCGAGAGAGAGAGCGGGAGAGACAGCGAGGGAGACAGCGAGAGAGACTTCGAGAGAGACTGCGAGGGAGACGGCGAGAGCGACGGCGAGAGAGAGAGCGAGAGAGACAGCGAGGGAGACAGCGAGAGAGACTTCGAGAGAGACTGCGAGGGAGACGGCGAGAGAGACAGTGAGAGAGACAGCGAGAGAGACAGCGAGAGAGACAGCGAGAGAGACTGTGAGGGAGACTGTGAGAGAGACAGCGAGAGAGACAGCGAGAGAGACTGTGAGGGAGTCTGTGAGGGAGACTGTGAGGGAGACAGCGAGAGAGACTGCGAGAGAGACTGCGAGAGAGACTGCGAGAGAGACAGTGAGAGGGACTGCGAGAGAGAAAGCGAGAGAGAAAGCCAGAGAGTGCGAGGGAGACAGCGAGAGAGAATGCGAGAGAGACTGAGAGAGAGACTGAGAGGGAGACAGAGAGGGAGACAATGAGAGAGACATCGAGAGAGACAACGAGAGAGACAGCGAAAGAGAATGCGAGAGAGACTGCGAGGGAGACAGCGAGAGAGCCTGCGAGGGAGACAGCGAGAGAGCCTGCGAGGGAGAGAGCGAGGGAGAAAGCGAGTGAGACTGCGAGAGAGACTGCGAGGGAGACAGCGATAGAGACTGCGATGGAGACACCGATAGAGACTGCGAGGGAGACAGCGATAGAGACAGCGAGAGAGACTGCGAGAGAGACTGCGAGAGAGACTGCGAGGGAGACAGCGAGAGAGACAGCGAGGGAGACAGCGAGGGAGACAGCGAGGGAGACAGCGAGGGAGACAGCGAGAGAGACTGCGAGAGAGACTGCGAGAGAGACTGCGAGAGAGACTGCGAGGGAGACTGCGAGAGAGACTGCGAGAGAGACTGCGAGGGAGACAGCGAGAGAGAAAGCGAGAGAAACTGCGAGAGAGACTGCTAGGGAAATAGCGAGAGAGACAGCGAGGGATACAGCGAGAGACAGTGCGAGAGAGACAGCGAGGGAGACGGCGAGGGAGACAGCGAGGGAGACAGCGAGGGAGACAGCGAGGGAGACTGCGAGAGAGACTGCGAGAGAGACTGCGAGAGAGAATGCGAGAGCGACTGCTAGGGAGACAGCGAGGGAGGCAGCGAGGGAGACAGCGAGGGAGACAGCAAGGGAGACAGCGAGAGAAACTGCGAGGAAGGCAGCGAGGGAGACAGCGAGGGAGACGGCAAGGGAGACAGCGAGAGAGACGGCAAGGGAGACAGTGAGGGAGACTGCGAGGGAGAGAGCGAGGGAGACAGCGAGGGAGACAGCGAGGGAGACAGCGAGAGAGACTGCAAGAGAGACTGCGAGGGAGACAGCGAGAGACACAGCGAGAGAGACAGCGAGGGAGAAAGCGAGGGAGAAAGCGAGGGAGACAGCGAGAGAGACTGCGAGAGAGACTGCGAGAGAGACTGCGAGAGAGACTGCGAGGGAGAAAGCGAGAGTGACTGCGAGAGAGACTGCGAGGGAGAAAGCGAGAGAGACTGCAAGGGAGACTGCAAGGGAGACAGCGAGAGAGACAGCGAGGGAGATAGCGAGGGAGATAGCGAGAGAGACTGCGAGAGAGACTGCGAGAGAGACTGCGAGAGAGACTGCGAGAGAGACTGCGATGGAGACTGCGAGGGAGACTGCGAGGGAGACTGCGAGGGAGACTGCTATGGAGATAGCGAGAGAGACAGCGAGGGATACAGCGAGAGAGACTGCGAGAGTGACTGCGAGGTAGACGGCGAGGGAGACGGCGAGGGCGACGGCGAGAGAGAGAGCGAGAGAGACTTCGAGAGAGACTGCGAGGGAGACGGCGAGAGAGACAGCGAGAGAGGCAGCGAGAGAGACTGTGAGGGAGACTGCGAGAGAGACAGTGAGAGGGACTGCGAGAGAGAAAGCGAGAGAGAAAGCCAGAGAGAAAGCCAGAGAGTGCGAGGGTGACAGCGAGAGAGAATGCGAGAGAGACTGAGAGAGAGACTGAGAGAGAGACTGAGAGAGAGACTGAGAGGGAGACTGAGAGGGAGACTGAGAGGGAGACAGCGAGGGAGACAGCGAGGGAGACAGCGAGGGAGACAACGAGAGAGACATCGAGAGAGACAGCGAAAGAGAATGCGAGAGAGACTGCGAGAGAGACATCCAGGGTGACTGCGAGGGAGACAGCGAGAGAGACTGTGAGGGAGACAGCGAGAGAGACTGTGAGGGAGACAGCGAGGGAGACTGTGTGGGAGACTGCGAGAGATACTGCTATGGAGATAGCGAGAGAGACAGCGAGGGATACAGTGAGAGAGACTGCGAGAGTGACTGCGAGGGAGACGGCGAGGGAGACGGTGAGAGCGACGGCGAGAGAGAGAGCGAGAGAGACAGCGAGGGAGACAGCGAGAGAGACTTCGAGAGAGACTGCGAGGGAGACGGCGAGAGAGACAGCGAGAGAGACAGTGAGGGAGACTGTGAGGGAGACTGTGAGGGAGACAGCGAGAGAGACTGCGAGAGAGACTGCGAGAGAGACAGTGAGAGGGACTGCGAGAGAGAAAGCGAGAGAGAAAGCCAGAGAGTGCGAGGGAGACAGCGAGAGAGAATGCGAGAGAGACTGAGAGAGAGACTGAGAGAGAGACTGAGAGAGAGACTGAGAGAGAGACTGAGAGAGAGACTGAGAGGGAGACTGAGAGGGAGACTGAGAGGGAGACAGCGAGAGAGACATCGAGAGAGACAGCGAAAGAGACAGCGAAAGAGAATGCGAGAGAGACTGCGAGAGAGACATCCAGGGTGACTTCGAGGGAGACTTCGAGGGAGACTGCGAGGGAGACAGCGAGAGAGACTGCGAGGGAGACAGCGAGAGAGACAGTGAGGGAGACAGCGAGAGAGTCTGCGAGAGAGTCTGCGAGGGAGAGAGCGAGGGAGAAAGCGAGAGAGACTGCGAGAGAGACTGCGAGAGAGACTGCGAGAGAGACTGCGAGGGAGACAGCGAGAGAGACAGCGAGAGAGACTGCGAGAGAGACTGTGAGAGAGACTGCGAGAGAGACTGCGAGAGAGACTGTGAGGGAGACAGCGAGAGGGACTGCGAGGGAGAAAGCGAGAGAAACTGCGAGAGAGACTGCTAGGGAAATAGCGAGAGAGAGAGCGAGGGATACAGAGAGAGACACTGCGAGGGAGACTGCGAGGGAGACTGCGAGAGAGACTGCGAGGGAGACAGCGAGAGAGAATGCGAGGGAGAAAGCGAGAGAAACTGCGAGAGAGACTGCTAGGGAAATAGCGAGAGAGACAGCGAGGGATACAGCGAGAGACACTGCGAGAGAGACTGCGAGGGAGACGGCGAGAGAGAGAGCGAGAGAGACAGCGAGGGAGACAGCGAGGGAGACAGCGAGGGAGACAGCGAGGGAGACAGCGAGAGAGACTTCGAGAGATACTGCGAGGGAGGCAGCGAGGGAGACAGCGAGGGAGACAGCGAGGGAGACAGCGAGGGAGACAGCGAGGGAGACAGCGAGAGAGACTGCGAGAGAGACTGCGAGAGAGACTGCGAGAGCGACTGCTAGGGAGACAGCGAGGGAGGCAGCGAGGGAGGCAGCGAGGGAGACAGCGAGGGAGACAGCGAGGGAGACAGCGAGGGAGACAGCGAGGGAGACAGCGAACTGCGAGGAAGACAGCGAGAGAGACTGCGAGAGAGACGGCAAGGGAGACAGTGAGGGAGACTGCGAGGGAGAGAGCGAGGGACACAGCGAGGGAGACAGCGAGAGAGACAGCGAGAGAGACAGCGAGAGAGACAGCGAGAGAGACAGCGAGGGAGAAAGCGAGGGAGAAAGCGAGGGAGAACGCGAGGGAGAAAGTGAGGGAGACTGCGAGAGAGACTGCGAGAGAGACTGCGAGAGAGACAGCGAGGGAGAAAGCGAGAGAGACTGCGAGAGAGACTGCGAGGGAGAAAGCGAGAGAGACTGCGAGAGAGACTGCAAGGGAGACAGCGAGAGAGACAGCGAGGGAGATAGCGAGGGAGACAGCGAGAGAGACTGCGAGAGAGACTGCGAGAGAGACTGCGAGAGAGACTGCGAGAGAGACTGCGAGAGAGACTGCGAGGGAGACTGCGAGGGAGACTGTGAGGGAGACTGCGAGAGAGACTGCTATGGAGATAGCGAGAGAGACTGCGAGGGAGACTGCGAGGGAGACGGCGAGGGAGACGGCGAGGGCGACGGCGAGAGAGAGAGCGAGAGAGAGAGCGAGAGAGAGAGCGAGAGAGAGAGCGAGGGAGACAGCGAGAGAGACTTCGAGGGAGACTGCGAGGGAGACGGCGAGAGAGACATCGAGAGAGGCAGCGAGAGAGACTGTGAGGGAGACTGTGAGGGAGACAGCGAGAGAGACAGTGAGAGGGACTGCGAGAGAGAAAGCGAGAGAGAAAGCCAGAGAGAAAGCCAGAGAGTGCGAGGGAGACAGCGAGGGAGACAGCGAGAGAGAATGCGAGAGAGACTGAGAGAGAGACTGAGAGGGAGACTGAGAGGGAGACTGAGAGGGAGACAGCGAGGGAGACAGTGAGGGAGACAACGAGATAGACATCGAGAGAGACAGCGAAAGAGAATGCGAGAGAGACTGCGAGAGAGACATCCAGGGTGACTGCGAGGGAGACAGCAAGAGAGACTGTGAGGGAGACAGCGAGGGAGACTGTGAGGGAGACTGCGAGAGAGACTGCTATGGAGATAGCGAGAGAGACAGCGAGGGATACAGCGAGAGAGACTGCGAGAGAGACTGCGAGGGAGACGGCGAGGGAGACGGAGTGAGCGACGGCGAGAGAGAGAGCGAGAGAGACAGCGAGGGAGACAGCGAGGGAGACAGCGAGAGAGACTTCGAGAGAGACTGCGAGGGAGACGGCGAGAGAGACAGCGAGAGAGACAGCGAGAGAGACAGCGAGAGAGACAGCGAGAGAGACTGTGAGGGACACAGCGAGAGAGACTGCGAGAGAGACTGCGAGAGAGACTGCGAGAGAGACTGCGAGAGAGACTGCGAGAGAGTCTGCAAGAGAGACAGTGAGAGGGACTGCGAGAGAGAAAGCGAGAGAGAAAGCCAGAGAGTGCGAGGGAGACAGCGAGAGAGAATGCGAGAGTGACTGAGAGAGAGACTGAGAGGGAGACAGCGAGGGAGACAGCGAGAGAGACATCGAGAGAGACATCGAGAGAGACAGCAAAAGAGAATGCGAGAGAGACTGCGAGAGAGACATCCAGGGTGACTTCGAGGGAGACTTCGAGGGAGACTTCGAGGGAGACAGCGAGAGAGACAGCGAGAGAGACAGCGAGAGAGAATGTGAGGGAGACAGCGAGAGAGACAGCGAGGGAGACAGTGAGGGAGACAGCGAGGGAGACAGCGAGGGAGACAGCGAGAGATTCTGCGAGAGAGTCTGCGAGGGAGTCTGCGAGGGAGAGAGCGAGGGAGAAAGCGAGGGAGAAAGCGAGAGAGACTGCGAGGGAGACAGCGATAGAGACTGCGAGGGAGACAGCGAGAGAGACTGCGAGAGAGACTGCGAGAGAGACTGCGAGAGAGACTGCGAGAGAGACTGCGAGGGAGACAGCGAGGGAGACAGCGAGAGAGACTGCGAGAGAGACTGCGAGAGAGACTGCGAGAGAGACTGCGAGGGAAACTGCGAGGGAGACAGCGAGAGAAACTGCGAGAGAGACTGCTAGGGAAATAGCGAGAGAGACAGCGAGGGATATAGCGAGAGAGACTGCGAGGGAGACGGCGAGGGAGACAGTGAGGGAGACAGTGAGGGAGACAGCGAGGGAGATAGCGAGGGAGACAGCGAGGGAGACAGTGAGGGAGACAGCGAGGGAGACAGCGAGAGAGACTGTGAGGGAGGCAGCGAGGGAGACAGCGAGGGAGACAGCGAGGGAGACAGCGAGGGAGACTGCGAGAGAGACTGCGAGAGCGTCTGCTAGGGAGACAGCGAGGGAGGCAGCGAGGGAGACAGCGAGGGAGACAGCGAGGGAGACAGCGAGAGAAACTGCGAGGAAGACAGCGAGAGAGACGGCGAGGGAGACGGCGAGGGAGAGAGCGAGAGAGACTGCAAGAGAGACTGCGAGGAAGACAGCGAGAGAGACAGCGAGAGAGACAGCGAGAGAGACAGCGAGGGAGACAGCGAGGGAGACAGCGAGGGAGACTGCGAGGGAGACTGCGAGGGAGACAGTGAGAGAGTCTGCGAGTGAGAGAGCGAGGGAGAAAGCGAGAGAGACTGCGAGAGAGACTGCAAGAGAGACAGTGAGAGGGACTGCGAGAGAGAAAGCGAGAGAGAAAGCCAGAGAGTGCGAGGGAGACAGCGAGAGAGACTGCGAGGGAGACTGCAAGGGAGACAGCGAGAGAGACAGCGAGGGAGACAGCGAGAGAGACTGCGAGAGAGACTGCGAGAGAGACTGCGAGAGAGACTGCGAGAGAGACAGCGAGGGAGACTGTGAAGGAGACTGCGAGAGAGACTGCTATGGAGATAGCGAGAGAGACAGCGAGGGATACAGCGAGAGAGACTGCGAGAGTGACTGCGAGGGAGACGGCGAGGGCGATGGCGAGAGAGAGAGCGAGAGAGACAGCGAGGGAGACAGCGAGAGAGACTTCGAGAGAGACTTCGAGAGAGACTGCGAGAGAGACTGCGAGGGAGACTGCGAGAGAGTCGGCGAGAGAGTCGGCGAGAGAGACAGCGAGAGAGGCAGCGAGAGAGACTGTGAGGGAGACTGCGAGAGAGACAGTGAGAGGGACTGCGAGAGAGACTGCGAGAGAGACTGCGAGAGAGACAGTGAGAGGGACTGCGAGAGAGAAAGCCAGAGAGAAAGCCAGAGAGTGCGAGGGAGACAGCGAGGGAGACAGCGAGATAGAATGCGAGAGAGACTGAGAGAGAGACTGAGAGAGAGACTGAGAGAGAGACTGAGAGGGAGACAGCGAGGGAGACAACGAGAGAGACATCGAGAGAGACATCGAGAGAGACAGCGAAAGAGAATGCGAGAGAGACTGCGAGAGAGACATCCAGGGTGACTGCGAGGGAGACAGCGAGAGAGACTGTGAGGGAGACTGCGAGAGAGACTGCTATGGAGATAGCAAGAGAGACAGCGAGGGATACAGCGAGAGAGACTGCGAGAGTGACTGCGAGGGAGACGGCGAGGGAGACGGCGAGAGAGACAGCGAGAGAGACAGCGAGGGAGACAGCGAGGGAGACTTCGAGAGAGACTGCGAGGGAGACGGCGAGAGAGACGGTGAGAGCGACGGCGAGAGAGAGAGCGGGAGAGACTGCGAGGGAGACGGCGAGAGCGACGGCGAGAGAGAGAGCGAGAGAGACAGCGAGGGAGACAGCGAGAGAGACAGCGAGAGAGACTTCGAGAGAGACTGCGAGGGAGACGGCGAGAGAGACAGCGAGAGAGACAGCGAGAGAGACAGCGAGAGAGACAGCGAGGGAGACTGTGAGAGAGACAGCGAGAGAGACAGCGAGAGAGACTGTGAGGGAGACTGTGAGGGAGACTGTGAGGGAGACAGTGAGAGAGACTGCGAGAGAGACTGCGAGAGAGACAGTGAGAGGGACTGCGAGAGAGAAAGCGAGAGAGAAAGCCAGAGAGTGCGAGGGAGACAGCGAGAGAGAATGCGAGAGAGACTGAGAGAGAGACTGAGAGGGAGACAGCGAGGGAGACAATGAGAGAGACATCGAGAGAGACAACGAGAGAGACAGCGAAAGAGAATGCGAGAGAGACTGCGAGGGAGACAGCGAGAGAGCCTGCGAGGGAGACTGCGAGGGAGACAGCGAGAGAGCCTGCGAGGGAGAGAGCGAGGGAGAGAGCGAGGGAGAAAGCGAGTGAGACTGCGAGAGAGACTGCGAGGGAGACAGCGATAGAGACTGCGAGGGAGACAGCGATAGAGACTGCGAGGGAGACAGCGAGAGAGACTGCGAGAGAGACTGCGAGAGAGACTGCGAGAGAGACTGCGAGAGAGACTGCGAGGGAGACAGCGAGAGAGACTGTGAGGGAGACAGCGAGGGAGACTGCGAGGGAGACAGCGAGAGCGACAGCGAGAGAGACTGCGAGGGAGACTGCGAGAGAGACTGCGAGAGAGACTGCGAGAGAGACTGCGAGGGAGACTGCGAGGGAGACTGCGAGGGAGAGTGCGAGAGAGACTGCGAGAGAGACTGCGAGAGAGACTGCGAGAGAGACTGCGAGAGAGACTGTGAGAGAGAAAGCGAGAGAAACTGCGAGAGAGACTGCTAGGGAAATAGCGAGAGAGACAGCGAGGGATACAGCGAGAGACACTGCGAGAGAGACTGTGAGGGAGACGGCGAGAGAGACAGCGAGAGAGACAGCGAGAGAGACAGCGAGGGAGACAGCGAGGGAGACAGCGAGAGAGACTTCGAGAGAGACTGCGAGGGAGGCAGCGAGGGAGACAGCGAGGGAGACAGCGAGGGAGACAGCGAGGGAGACAACGAGAGAGACTGCGAGAGAGACTGCGAGAGAGACTGCGAGAGAGACTGCGAGAGCGACTGCTAGGGAGACAGCGAGGGAGACAGCGTGGGAGACAGCAAGGGAGACAGCGAGAGAAACTGCGAGGAAGACAGCGAGAGAGACTGCGAGAGAGACGGCAAGGGAGACAGAGAGGGAGACTGCGAGGGAGAGAGCGAGGGAGACAGCGAGGGAGACAGCGAGGGAGACAGCGAGGGAGACAGCGAGAGAGACTGCAAGAGAGACTGCGAGGGAGACAGCGAGAGACACAGCGAGAGAGACAGCGAGGGAGAAAGCGAGGGAGACAGCGAGAGAGACTGCGAGAGAGACTGCGAGAGAGACTGCGAGGGAGAAAGGAGAGAGACTGCGAGAATGACTGCGAGAGAGACTGCGAGAGAGACTGCGAGAGAGACTGCGAGAGAGACTGCGAGGGAGACTGCGAGGGAGACTGCAAGGGAGACAGCGAGAGAGACAGCGAGGGAGATAGCGAGGGAGATAGCGAGGGAGACTGCGAGAGAGACTGCGAGAGAGACTGCGAGAGAGACGGCGAGAGAGACTGCGATGGAGACTGCGAGGGAGACAGCGAGGGAGACTGCGAGCGATACTGCTATGGAGATAGCGAGAGAGTCAGCGAGGGATACAGCGAGAGAGACTGCGAGAGTGACTGCGAGGTAGACGGCGAGGGCGACGGCGAGAGAGAGAGCGAGAGAGACAGCGAGGGAGACAGCGAGAGAGACTTCGAGAGAGACTGCGAGGGAGACGGCGAGAGAGACAGCGAGAGAGGCAGCGAGAGAGACTGTGAGGGACACTGCGAGAGAGACAGTGAGAGGGACTGCGAGAGAGAAAGCGAGAGAGAAAGCCAGAGAGAAAGCCAGAGAGTGCGAGGGAGACAGCGAGGGAGACAGCGAGAGAGAATGCGAGAGAGACTGAGAGAGAGACTGAGAGAGAGACTGAGAGAGAGACTGAGAGGGAGACAGCGAGGGAGACAGCGAGGGAGACAGCGAGGGAGACAGCGAGGGAGACAGCGAGGGAGACAACGAGAGAGACATAGAGAGAGACAGCAAAAGAGAATGCGAGAGAGACTGCGAGAGAGACATCCAGGGTGACTGCGAGGGAGACAGCGAGAGAGACTGTGAGGGAGACAGCGAGAGAGACTGTGAGGGAGACAGCGAGGGAGACTGTGAGGGAGACTGCGAGAGAGACTGCTATGGAGATAGCGAGAGAGACAGCGAGGGATACAGCGAGAGAGACTGCGAGAGTGACTGCGAGGGAGACAGCGAGGGAGACGGTGAGAGCGACGGCGAGAGAGAGAGCGAGAGAGACAGCGAGGGAGACAGCGAGAGAGACTTCGAGAGAGACTGCGAGGGAGACGGCGAGAGAGACAGCGAGAGAGACAGCGAGAGAGACTGTGAGGGAGACTGTGAGGGAGACTGTGAGGGAGACAGCGAGAGAGACTGCGAGAGAGACTGCGAGAGAGACTGCGAGAGAGACTGCGAGAGAGACAGTGAGAGGGACTGCGAGAGAGAAAGCGAGAGAGAAAGCCAGAGAGTGCGAGGGAGACAGCGAGAGAGACATCGAGAGAGACAGCGAAAGAGACAGCGAAAGAGAATGCGAGAGAGACTGCGAGAGAGACATCCAAGGTGACTTCGAGGGAGACTTCGAGGGAGACTGCGAGGGAGACTGCGAGAGAGACTGCGAGGGAGACAGCGAGAGAGTCTGCGAGGGAGAGAGCGAGGGAGAAAGCGAGAGAGACTGCGAGAGAGACTGCGAGAGAGACTGCGAGAGAGACTGCGAGGGAGACAACGATAGAGACTGCGAGGGAGACAGCGAGAGAGACTGCGAGAGAGACTGCGAGGGAGACAGCGAGAGAGACAGCGAGAGAGACAGCGAGAGAGAAAGCGAGAGAGACAGCGAGAGAGACAGCGAGAGAGACTGCGAGAGAGACTGCGAGAGAGACTGCGAGAGAGACTGCGAGAGAGACTGCGAGGGAGACAGCGAGAGGGACTGCGAGGGAGAAAGCGAGAGAAACTGCGAGAGAGACTGCTAGGGAAATAGCGAGAGAGACAGCAAGGGAGACAGCGAGGGAGACAGCGAGGGAGACAGCGAGGGAGACAGCGAGGGAGACTGCGAGGGAGACAGCGAGGGAGACAGCGAGGGAGACAGCGAGGGAGACAGCGAGGGAGACTGCGAGGGAGACTGCGAGAGAGACTGCGAGAGAGACTGCGAGAGCGACTGCTAGGGAGACAGCGAGGGAGGCAGCGAGGGAGACAGCGAGGGAGACAGCGAGGGAGACAGCGCGAGAAACTGCGAGGAAGACAGCGAGAGAGACTGCGAGAGAGACGGTGAGGGAGACTGCGAGGGAGAGAGCGAGGGACACAGCGAGGGAGACAGCGAGGGAGACAGCGAGGGAGACAGCGAGGGAGACAGCGAGAGAGACTGCAAGAGAGACTGCGAGGGAGACAGCGAGAGAGACAGCGAGAGAGACAGCGAGAGAGACAGCGAGAAAGACAGCGAGGGAGACAGTGAGAGAGACAGCGAGGGAGACAGCGAGAGAGACAGCGAGGGAGACAGCGAGGGAGACTGCGAGGGAGACTGCGAGGGAGACTGCGAGGGAGACTGCGAGGGAGACTGCGAGGGAGACTGCGAGGGAGACAGTGCGAGAGTCTGCGAGGGAGAGAGCGAGGGAGAGAGCGAGTGAGACTGCGAGAGAGACTGCGAGAGAGACTGCGAGAGAGACTGTGAGGGAGACAGCGATAGAGACTGCGAGGGAGACAGCGAGAGAGACTGCGAGAGAGACAGCGAGAGAGACTGTGAGGGAGACAGCGAGGGAGACAGCGAGAGAGACTGCGAGAGAGACTGCGAGAGAGACTGCGAGAGAGACTGCGAGAGAGACTGCGAGAGAGACTGGGAGGGAGACAGCGAGGGAGACTGCGAGAGAGACTGCGAGAGAGACTGCGAGAGAGACTGCGAGAGAGACTGCGAGAGAGACTGCGAGAGAGACTGCGAGGGAGACAGCGAGGGAGACAGCGAGGGAGACTGCGAGAGAGACGGCGAGAGAGATGGAGAGAGAGATGGAGAGAGAGACGGCGAGAGAGACAGCGAGGGAGAGAGCGAGAGAGACTGCGAGGGAGACAGCGAGAGAGACAGCGAGAGAGACTGCGAGAGAGACTGCGAGAGAGACTGCGAGAGATACAGCGAGAGATACAGCGAGGGATAGAGCGAGGGAGACAGCGAGGGAGACAGCGAGGGAGACAGCGAGAGTACATTGAGAGAGACTGCGAGAGAGACTGCGAGAGAGACTGCGAGGGAGACGGCGAGAGAGACAGCGAGAGAGACAGCGACAGAGACAGCGAGAGAGACAGCGAGGGAGACTGTGAGAGAGACAGCGAGAGAGACAGCGAGAGAGACTGTGAGGGAGACTGTGAGGGAGACTGTGAGGGAGACAGTGAGAGAGACTGCGAGAGAGACTGCGAGAGAGACTGCGAGAGAGACAGTGAGAGGGACTGCGAGAGAGAAAGCGAGAGAGAAAGCCAGAGAGTGCGAGGGAGACAGCGAGAGAGAATGCGAGAGAGACTGAGAGAGAGACTGAGAGGGAGACAGCGAGGGAGACAATGAGAGAGACATCGAGAGAGACAACGAGAGAGACAGCGAAAGAGAATGCGAGAGAGACTGCGAGGGAGACAGCGAGAGAGCCTGCGAGGGAGACTGCGAGGGAGACAGCGAGAGAGCCTGCGAGGGAGAGAGCGAGGGAGAGAGCGAGGGAGAAAGCGAGTGAGACTGCGAGAGAGACTGCGAGGGAGACAGCGATAGAGACTGCGAGGGAGACAGCGATAGAGACTGCGAGGGAGACAGCGAGAGAGACTGCGAGAGAGACTGCGAGAGAGACTGCGAGAGAGACTGCGAGAGAGACTGCGAGGGAGACAGCGAGAGAGACTGTGAGGGAGACAGCGAGGGAGACAGCGAGGGAGACAGCGAGAGAGACAGCGAGAGAGACTGCGAGGGAGACTGCGAGAGAGACTGCGAGAGAGACTGCGAGAGAGACTGCGAGGGAGACTGCGAGGGAGAGTGCGAGAGAGACTGCGAGAGAGACTGCGAGAGAGACTGCGAGAGAGACTGCGAGAGAGACTGCGAGAGAGAAAGCGAGAGAAACTGCGAGAGAGACTGCTAGGGAAATAGCGAGAGAGACAGCGAGGGATACAGCGAGAGACACTGCGAGAGAGACTGTGAGGGAGACGGCGAGAGAGACAGCGAGAGAGACAACGAGAGAGACAGCGAGGGAGACAGCGAGGGAGACAGCGAGAGAGACTTCGAGAGAGACTGCGAGGGAGGCAGCGAGGGAGACAGCGAGGGAGACAGCGAGGGAGACAGCGAGGGAGACAACGAGAGAGACTGCGAGAGAGACTGCGAGAGAGACTGCGAGAGAGACTGTGAGAGAGACTGCGAGAGCGACTGCTAGGGAGACAGCGAGGGAGACAGCGTGGGAGACAGCAAGGGAGACAGCGAGAGAAACTGCGAGGAAGACAGCGAGAGAGACTGCGAGAGAGACGGCAAGGGAGACAGAGAGGGAGACTGCGAGGGAGAGAGCGAGGGAGACAGCGAGGGAGACAGCGAGGGAGACAGCGAGGGAGACAGCGAGGGAGACAGCGAGAGAGACTGCAAGAGAGACTGCGAGGGAGACAGCGAGAGACACAGCGAGAGAGACAGCGAGGGAGAAAGCGAGGGAGACAGCGAGAGAGACTGCGAGAGAGACTGCGAGAGAGACTGCGAGGGAGAAAGGAGAGAGACTGCGAGAATGACTGCGAGAGAGACTGCGAGAGAGACTGCGAGAGAGACTGCGAGGGAGACTGCGAGGGAGACAGCGAGAGAGACAGCGAGGGAGATAGCGAGGGAGATAGCGAGGGAGATAGCGAGGGAGACTGCGAGAGAGACTGCGAGAGAGACTGCGAGAGAGACGGCGAGAGAGACTGCGATGGAGACTGCGAGGGAGACAGCGAGGGAGACTGCGAGAGATACTGCTATGGAGATAGCGAGAGAGACAGCGAGGGATACAGCGAGAGAGACTGCGAGAGTGACTGCGAGGTAGACGGCGAGGGAGACGGCGAGGGCGACGGCGAGAGAGAGAGCGAGAGAGACAGCGAGGGAGACAGCGAGAGAGACTTCGAGAGAGACTGCGAGGGAGACGGCGAGAGAGACAGCGAGAGAGGCAGCGAGAGAGACTGTGAGGGACACTGCGAGAGAGACAGTGAGAGGGACTGCGAGAGAGAAAGCGAGAGAGAAAGCCAGAGAGAAAGCCAGAGAGAAAGCCAGAGAGTGCGAGGGAGACAGCGAGGGAGACAGCGAGAGAGAATGCGAGAGAGACTGAGAGAGAGACTGAGAGAGAGACTGAGAGAGAGACAGCGAGGGAGACAGCGAGGGAGACAGCGAGGGAGACAGCGAGGGAGACAGCGAGGGAGACAACGAGAGAGACATAGAGAGAGACAGCAAAAGAGAATGCGAGAGAGACTGCGAGAGAGACATCCAGGGTGACTGCGAGGGAGACAGCGAGAGAGACTGTGAGGGAGACAGCGAGAGAGACTGTGAGGGAGACAGCGAGGGAGACTGTGAGGGAGACTGCGAGAGAGACTGCTATGGAGATAGCGAGAGAGACAGCGAGGGATACAGCGAGAGAGACTGCGAGAGTGACTGCGAGGGAGACGGCGAGGGAGACGGTGAGAGCGACGGCGAGAGAGAGAGCGAGAGAGACAGCGAGGGAGACAGCGAGAGAGACTTCGAGAGAGACTGCGAGGGAGACGGCGAGAGAGACAGCGAGAGAGACAGCGAGAGAGACTGTGAGGGAGACTGTGAGGGAGACTGTGAGGGAGACTGTGAGGGAGACAGCGAGAGAGACTGCGAGAGAGACTGCGAGAGAGACTGCGAGAGAGACTGCGAGAGAGACTGCGAGAGAGACAGTGAGAGGGACTGCGAGAGAGAAAGCGAGAGAGAAAGCCAGAGAGTGCGAGGGAGACAGCGAGAGAGACATCGAGAGAGACAGCGAAAGAGACAGCGAAAGAGAAGGCGAGAGAGACTGCGAGAGAGACATCCAAGGTGACTTCGAGGGAGTCTTCGAGGGAGACTGCGAGGGAGACTGCGAGGGAGACAGCGAGAGAGTCTGCGAGGGAGAGAGCGAGGGAGAAAGCGAGAGAGACTGCGAGAGAGACTGCGAGAGAGACTGCGAGAGAGACTGCGAGGGAGACAACGATAGAGACTGCGAGGGAGACAGCGAGAGAGACTGCGAGAGAGACTGCGAGAGAGACTGCGAGGGAGACAGCGAGAGAGACAGCGAGAGAGACAGCGAGAGAGACAGCGAGAGAGACAGCGAGAGAGACTGCGAGAGAGACTGCGAGAGAGACTGCGAGAGAGACTGCGAGGGAGACAGCGAGAGGGACTGCGAGGGAGAAAGCGAGAGAAACTGCGAGAGAGACTGCTAGGGAAATAGCGAGAGAGACAGCGAGGGAGACAGCGAGGGAGACAGCGAGGGAGACAGCGAGGGAGACTGCGAGGGAGACAGCGAGGGAGACAGCGAGGGAGACAGCGAGGGAGACAGCGAGGGAGACAGCGAGGGAGACAGCGAGGGAGACAGCGAGGGAGACTGCGAGGGAGACTGCGAGAGAGACTGCGAGAGAGACTGCGAGAGCGACTGCTAGGGAGACAGCGAGGGAGGCAGCGAGGGAGACAGCGAGGGAGACAGCGAGGGAGACAGCGAGGGAGACAGCGCGAGAAACTGCGAGGAAGACAGCGAGAGAGACTGCGAGAGAGACGGTGAGGGAGACTGCGAGGGAGAGAGCGAGGGACACAGCGAGGGAGACAGCGAGGGAGACAGCGAGGGAGACAGCGAGGGAGACAGCGAGAGAGACTGCAAGAGAGACTGCGAGGGAGACAGCGAGAGAGACAGCGAGAGAGACAGCGAGAGAGACAGCGAGAAAGACAGCGAGGGAGACAGCGAGAGAGACAGCGAGGGAGACAGCGAGAGAGACAGCGAGGGAGACAGCGAGGGAGACTGCGAGGGAGACTGCGAGGGAGACTGCGAGGGAGACAGCGAGGGAGACTGCGAGGGAGACTGCGAGGGAGACAGTGCGAGAGTCTGCGAGGGAGAGAGCGAGTGAGACTGCGAGAGAGACTGCGAGAGAGACTGCGAGAGAGACTGTGAGGGAGACAGCGATAGAGACTGCGAGGGAGACAGCGAGAGAGACTGCGAGAGAGACTGCGAGGGAGACAGCGAGAGAGACTGTGAGGGAGACAGCGAGGGAGACAGCGAGAGAGACTGCGAGAGAGACTGCGAGAGAGACTGCGAGAGAGACTGCGAGAGAGACTGGGAGGGAGACAGCGAGGGAGACTGCGAGAGAGACTGCGAGAGAGACTGCGAGAGAGACTGCGAGAGAGACTGCGAGAGAGACTGCGAGGGAGACAGCGAGGGAGACAGCGAGGGAGACTGCGAGAGAGATGGCGAGAGAGATGGAGAGAGAGATGGAGAGAGAGACGGCGAGAGAGACAGCGAGGGAGAGAGCGAGAGAGACTGCGAGGGAGACAGCGAGAGAGACAGCGAGAGAGACTGCGAGAGAGACTGCGAGAGAGACTGCGAGAGATACAGCGAGAGATACAGTGAGGGATAGAGCGAGGGAGACAGCGAGGGAGACAGCGAGGGAGACAGCGAGAGTACATTGAGAGAGACTGCGAGAGAGACTGCGAGAGAGACTGCGAGGGAGACGGCCAGGGAGACGGCCAGGGAGACGGCGAGGGAGACGACGAGGGAGACGACGAGGGAGACGACGAGGGAGACAGCGAGGGAGACAGCGAGGGAGACAGCGAGGGAGACAGCGACGGAGACAGCGACAGAGACAGCGACAGAGACAGCGACAGAGACAGAGACAGCGACAGAGACAGAGACAGCGAGGGAGACAGTGAGAGATACTGCTATGGAGATAGCGAGAGAGACAGCTGGGGATACAGAGAGAGTGACTGCAAGGGAGACGGCGAGGGAGACGACGAGGGAGACAGCGAGGGAGACAGCGAGGGAGACAGCGAGGGAGACTGCGAGGGAGACAGCGATGGAGACAGCGAGAGAGACAGCGAGAGAGACTGCGTGGGAGACAGCGAGGGAGACAGCGAGGGAGACAGCGAGGGAGACAGCGAGGGAGACAGCGAGGGAGACAGCGAGGGAGACAGCGCTGGAGACAGCGAGAGAGACTGCGAGAAGGACTGTGAGAAGGACTGCGAGAGAGACAGCGAGGGAGACGGCGAGGGAGACGGTGAGAGCGACGGCGAGAGAGAGAGCGAGAGAGACAGCGAGGGAGACAGCGAGAGAGACTTCGAGAGAGACTGCGAGGGAGACGGCGAGAGAGACAGCGAGAGAGACAGCGACAGAGAAAGAGACAGCGACAGAGACAGAGACAGCGAGGGAGACAGTGAGAGATACTGCTATGGAGATAGCGAGAGAGACAGCCGGGGATACAGAGAGAGTGACTGCAAGGGAGACGGCGAGGGAGACGACGAGGGAGACAGCGAGGGAGACAGCGAGGGAGACAGCGAGGGAGACTGCGAGGGAGACAGCGAGGGGGACAGCGAGGGGGACAGCGAGGGAGACAGCGAGGGAGACTGCGAGAGAGACAGCGAGGGAAACAGCGAGGGACACAACAAGGGAGACAGCGCGAGAGAGTCTGCGAGAGAGACTGCGAGAGAGAGCGCGTGAGACAGCGAGGGAAACAGCGAGGGAGAGAGCGAGAGACACAGCGAGGGAGACAGCAAGAGAGACTGCAAGAGAGACAGCGAGAGAGGCAGCGAGAGAGACAGCGAGAGAGACAGCGAGAGAGACAGCGAGAGAGACAGCGAGGGAGAAAGCGATGGAGACAGCGAGAGAGACAGCGAGAGAGACTGCGTGGGAGACAGCGAGGGAGACAGCGAGGGAGACAGCGAGGGAGACAGCGAGGGAGACAGCGAGGGAGACAGCGAGGGAGACAGCGCTGGAGACAGCGAGAGAGACTGCGAGAAGGACTGTGAGAAGGACTGCGAGAGAGACAGCGAGGGAGACGGCGAGGGAGACGGTGAGAGCGACGGCGAGAGAGAGAGCGAGAGAGACAGCGAGGGAGACAGCGAGAGAGACAGCGAGAGAGACAGCGAGAGAGACTGTGAGGGAGACTGTGAGGGAGACTGTGAGGGAGACAGCGAGAGAGACTGCGAGAGAGACTGCGAGAGAGACTGCGAGAGAGACTGCGAGAGAGACTGCGAGAGAGACAGTGAGAGGGACTGCGAGAGAGAAAGCGAGAGAGAAAGCCAGAGAGTGCGAGGGAGACAGCGAGAGAGACATCGAGAGAGACAGCGAAAGAGACAGCGAAAGAGAATGCGAGAGAGACTGCGAGAGAGACATCCAAGGTGACTTCGAGGGAGACTTCGAGGGAGACTGCGAGGGAGACTGCGAGAGAGACTGCGAGGGAGACAGCGAGAGAGACAGTGAGGGAGACAGCGAGAGAGTCTGCGAGGGAGAGAGCGAGGGAGAAAGCGAGAGAGACTGCGAGAGAGACTGCGAGAGAGACTGCGAGAGAGACTGCGAGAGAGACTGCGAGGGAGACAGCGATAGAGACTGCGAGGGAGACAGCGAGAGAGACTGCGAGAGAGACTGCGAGAGAGACTGCGAGGGAGACAGCGAGAGAGACAGCGAGAGAGACAGCGAGAGAGACAGCGAGAGAGACTGCGAGAGAGACTGCGAGAGAGACTGCGAGGGAGACAGCGAGAGGGACTGCGAGGGAGAAAGCGAGAGAAACTGCGAGAGAGACTGCTAGGGAAATAGCGAGAGAGACAGCGAGGGAGACAGCGAGGGAGACAGCGAGGGAGACAGCGAGGGAGACAGCGAGAGAGACTGCGAGGGAGACAGCGAGGGAGACAGCGAGGGAGACAGCGAGGGAGACAGCGAGGGAGACTGCGAGAGAGACTGCGAGAGAGACTGCGAGAGAGACTGCGAGAGAGACTGCGAGAGCGACTGCTAGGGAGACAGCGAGGGAGGCAGCGAGGGAGACAGCGAGGGAGACAGCGAGGGAGACAGCGCGAGAAACTGCGAGGAAGACAGCGAGAGAGACTGCGAGAGAGACGGCGAGGGAGACTGCGAGGGAGAGAGCGAGGGAGAGAGCGAGGGAGACAGCGAGGGAGACAGCGAGGGAGACAGCGAGGGAGACAGCGAGGGAGACAGCGAGAGAGACTGCAAGAGAGACTGCGAGGGAGACAGCGAGAGAGACAGCGAGAGAGACAGCGAGAGAGACAGCGAGAGAGACAGCGAGAGAGACAGCGAGGGAGACAGCGAGAGAGACAGCGAGGGAGACAGCGAGGGAGACAGCGAGGGAGACAGCGAGGGAGACTGCGAGGGAGACTGCGAGGGAGACTGCGAGAGAGACTGCGAGAGAGACTGCGAGGGAGACAGCGAGAGAGACTGTGAGGGAGACAGCGAGGGAGACAGCGAGAGAGACTGCGAGAGAGACTGCGAGAGAGACTGCGAGACAGACTGCGAGAGAGACTGGGAGGGAGACAGCGAGGGAGACTGCGAGAGAGACTGCGAGAGAGACTGCGAGAGAGACTGCGAGAGAGACTGCGAGGGAGACAGCGAGGGAGACAGCGAGGGAGACAGCGAGGGAGACTGCGAGGGAGAAAGCGAGAGAAACTGCGAGAGAGACTGCTAGGGAAATAGCGAGAGAGACAGCGAGGGAGACAGCGAGGGAGACAGCGAGGGAGACAGCGAGGGAGACAGCGAGAGAGACTGCGAGGGAGACAGCGAGGGAGACAGCGAGGGAGACAGCGAGGGAGACAGCGAGGGAGACTGCGAGAGAGACTGCGAGAGAGACTGCGAGAGAGACTGCGAGAGAGACTGCGAGAGCGACTGCTAGGGAGACAGCGAGGGAGGCAGCGAGGGAGACAGCGAGGGAGACAGCGAGGGAGACAGCGAGGGAGACAGCGCGAGAAACTGCGAGGAAGACAGCGAGAGAGACTGCGAGAGAGACGGCGAGGGAGACTGCGAGGGAGAGAGCGAGGGACACAGCGAGGGAGACAGCGAGGGAGACAGCGAGGGAGACAGCGAGGGAGACAGCGAGGGAGACAGCGAGAGAGACTGCAAGAGAGACTGCGAGGGAGACAGCGAGAGAGACAGCGAGAGAGACAGCGAGAGAGACAGCGAGAGAGACAGCGAGAGAGACAGCGAGGGAGACAGCGAGAGAGACAGCGAGGGAGACAGCGAGAGAGACAGCGAGGGAGACAGCGAGGGAGACTGCGAGGGAGACTACGAGGGAGACTGCGAGGGAGACTGCGAGGGAGACTGCGAGGGAGACAGTGCGAGAGTCTGCGAGGGAGAGAGCGAGTGAGACTGCGAGAGAGACTGCGAGAGAGACTGCGAGAGTGACTGCGAGAGAGACTGTGAGGGAGACAGCGATAGAGACTGCGAGGGAGACAGCGAGAGAGACTGCGAGAGAGACTGCGAGGGAGACAGCGAGAGAGACTGTGAGGGAGACAGTGAGGGAGACAGCGAGAGAGACTGCGAGAGAGACTGCGAGAGAGACTGCGAGAGAGACTGCGAGACAGACTGCGAGAGAGACTGGGAGGGAGACAGCGAGGGAGACTGCGAGAGAGACTGCGAGAGAGACTGCGAGAGAGACTGCGAGAGAGACTGCGAGGGAGACAGCGAGGGAGACAGCGAGGGAGACAGCGAGGGAGACTGCGAGAGAGATGGCGAGAGAGATGGAGAGAGAGATGGAGAGAGAGACGGCGAGAGAGACAGCGAGGGAGAGAGCGAGAGAGACTGCGAGGGAGACAGCGAGAGAGGCAGCGAGAGAGACTGCGAGAGAGACTGCGAGAGAGACTGCGAGAGATACAGCGAGAGATACAGCGAGGGAGACGGCCAGGGAGACGGCGAGGGAGACGACGAGGGAGACGACGAGGGAGACGACGAGGGAGACGACGAGGGAGACAGCGAGGGAGACAGCGAGGGAGACAGCGACAGAGACAGCGACAGAGACAGCGACAGAGACAGCGACAGAGACAGCGACAGAGACAGCGACAGAGACAGAGACAGCGAGGGAGACAGTGAGAGATACTGCTATGGAGATAGCGAGAGAGACAGCCGGGGATACAGAGAGAGTGACTGTAAGGGAGACGGCGAGGGAGACGACGAGGGAGACAGCGAGGGAGACAGCGAGGGAGACTGCGAGGGAGACAGCGAGGGAGACAGCGAGGGAGACAGCGAGGGAGACAGCGAGGGAGACAGCGAGGGAGACTGCGAGAGAGACAGCGAGGGAAACAGCGAGGGACACAACAAGGGAGACAGCGAGAGAGACTGCGAGAGAGACTGCGAGAGAGAGCGCGTGAGACAGCGAGGGAAACAGCGAGGGAGAGAGCGAGAGACACAGCGAGGGAGACAGCAAGAGAGACTGCAAGAGAGACAGCGAGAGAGGCAGCGAGAGAGACAGCGAGAGAGACAGCGAGAAAGACAGCGAGAGAGACAGCGAGAGAGACAGCGAGAGAGACAGCGAGAGGGACAGCGAGGGAGAAAGCGATGGGGACAGCGAGGGAGACAGCGAGGGAGACAGCGAGGGAGACAGCGAGGGAGACAGCGAGGGAGACAGCGCTGGAGACAGCGAGAGAGACTGCGAGAAGGACTGTGAGAAGGACTGCGAGAGAGACAGCGAGGGAGAAAGCGAGGGAGAAAGCGAGAGCGACTTCGAGAGAGTCTGCGAGGGAGACAGCGAGAGAGACTGTGAGGGAGACAGCGAGAGAGACTGCGAGGGAGACTGCGAGGGAGACTGCGAGGTAGACTGCGAGGGAGACAGCGAGAGACACTGCGAGAGAGAATGCGAGGGAGACAGCGATTAAGACGGCGAGGGAGACGGCGAGAGACAGAGCGAGAGAGACAGCGAGGGAGACAGCGAGGTAGACAGCGAGAGAGACTTCGAGAGAGACAGCGAGGGAGACAGCGAGGGAGACAGCGAGGGAGACAGCGACAGAGACAGCGAGGGAGACAGCGAGGGAGACAGCGCGAGAAACTGCGAGGAAGACAGCGAGAGAGACTGCGAGAGAGACGGCGAGGGAGACTGCGAGGGAGAGAGCGAGGGACACAGCGAGGGAGACAGCGAGGGAGACAGCGAGGGAGACAGCGAGGGAGACAGCGAGAGAGACTGCAAGAGAGACTGCGAGGGAGACAGCGAGAGAGACAGCGAGAGAGACAGCGAGAGAGACAGCGAGAGAGACAGCGAGGGAGACAGCGAGAGAGACAGCGAGGGAGACAGCGAGAGAGACAGCGAGAGAGACAGCGAGGGAGACAGCGAGGGAGACTGCGAGGGAGACTGCGAGGGAGACTGCGAGGGAGACTGCGAGGGAGACAGTGCGAGAGTCTGCGAGGGAGAGAGCGAGTGAGACTGCGAGAGAGACTGCGAGAGAGACTGCGAGAGAGACTGCGAGAGAGACTGCGAGAGAGACTGTGAGGGAGACAGCGATAGAGACTGCGAGGGAGACAGCGAGAGAGACTGCGAGAGAGACTGTGAGGGAGACAGCGAGAGAGACTGTGAGGGAGACAGCGAGGGAGACAGTGAGAGAGACTGCGAGAGAGACTGCGAGAGAGAATGCGAGAGAGACTGCGAGAGAGACTGGGAGGGAGACAGCGAGGGAGACTGCGAGAGAGACTGCGAGAGAGACTGCGAGAGAGACTGCGAGGGAGACAGTGAGGGAGACAGCGAGGGAGACAGCGAGGGAGACAGCGAGGGAGACTGCGAGAGAGATGGCGAGAGAGATGGAGAGAGAGATGGAGAGAGAGACGGCGAGAGAGACAGCGAGGGAGAGAGCGAGAGAGACTGCGAGGGAGACAGCGAGAGAGACAGCGAGAGAGACTGCGAGAGAGACTGCGAGAGAGACTGCGAGAGATACAGCGAGAGATACAGCGAGGGATAGAGCGAGGGAGACAGCGAGGGAGACAGCGAGAGTACATTGAGAGAGACTGCGAGAGAGACTGCGAGAGAGACTGCGAGGGAGACGGCCAGGGAGACGGCGAGGGAGACGACGAGGGAGACGACGAGGGAGACGACGAGGGAGACAGCGAGGGAGACAGCGAGGGAGACAGCGACAGAGACAGCGACAGAGACAGCGACAGAGACAGCGACAGAGACAGAGACAGCGAGGGAGACAGTGAGAGATACTGCTATGGAGATAGCGAGAGAGACAGCCGGGGATACAGAGAGAGTGACTGCAAGGGAGACGGCGAGGGAGACGACGAGGGAGACAGCGAGGGAGACAGCGAGGGAGACAGCGAGGGAGACAGCGAGGGAGACAGCGAGGGAGACAGCGAGGGAGACTGCGAGAGAGACAGCGAGGGAAACAGCGAGGGACACAACAAGGGAGACAGCGAGAGAGACTGCGAGAGAGACTGCGAGAGAGAGCGCGTGAGACAGCGAGGGAAACAGCGAGGTAGAGAGCGAGAGACACAGCGAGGGAGACAGCGAGAGAGACTGCAAGAGAGACAGCGAGAGAGACAGCGAGAGAGACAGCGAGAGAGACAGCGAGAGAGACAGCGAGGGAGAAAGCGATGGAGACAGCGAGAGAGATTGCGTGGGAGACAGCGAGGGAGAAAGCGATGGAGACAGCGAGAGAGACAGCGAGAGAGACAGCGAGAAGGACTGTGAGAAGGACTGCGAGAGAGACAGCGAGGGAGAAAGCGAGGGAGAAAGCGAGAGCGACTTCGAGAGAGTCTGCGAGGGAGACAGCGAGAGAGACTGTGAGGGAGACAGCGAGAGAGACTGCGAGGGAGACTGCGAGGGAGACTGCGAGGGAGACTGCGAGGGAGACAGCGAGAGACACTGCGAGAGAGAATGCGAGGGAGACAGCGATTAAGACGGCGAGGGAGACGGCGAGAGAGAGAGCGAGAGAGACAGCGAGGGAGACAGCGAGGTAGACAGCGAGAGAGACTTCGAGAGAGACTGTGAGGGAGACAGCGAGGGAGACAGCGAGGGAGACAGCGAGGGAGACAGCGACAGAGACAGCGACAGAGACAGCGACAGAGACAGCGACAGAGACAGCGACAGAGACAGCGACAGTGACAGCGACAGAGACAGCAATAGAGACTGCGAGAGAGACTGCGAGAGAGACTGCGAGGGACACAGCGAGAGAGACTGCAAGGGAGATAACGAGTGAGAATGCGAGAGAGATCGCGTGAGACAGCGAGGGAGACAGCGTGGGAGGCAGCGAGCGAGACAGCGAGAGAAACTGCGAGAGAGACGGCGAAGGAGAAAGCGAGGGAGACAGCGAGAGAGACAGCGAGAGAGACTGCGAGGGAGACTGCAAGGGAGACAGCATGGGAGACAGCGAGGGAGACAGCGAGGGAGACAGCGAGGGAGACAGCGAGAGAGACTGCGAGAAGGACTGCGAGAAGGAATGCGAGAGAGACAGTGAGAGAGACAGCGAGGGAGAAAGTGAGAGTGACTGCGAGGGAGACTGCGAGAGAGACTGCGAGAGAGACTGCGAGAGAGACTGCGAGAGAGACAGTGAGAGGGACTGCGAGAGAGAAAGCCAGAGAGTGCGAGGGAGACAGCGAGAGAGAATGCGAGAGAGAATGCGAGAGAGACTGAGAGAGAGAGACTGAGAGAGAGACTGAGAGAGAGACTGAGAGAGAGACTGAGAGAGAGACTGAGAGAGAGACATCGAGAGAGACAGCGAAAGAGAATGCGAGAGAGACTGCGAGAGAGACATCCAGGGTGACTTCGAGGGAGACTTCGAGGGAGACTGCGAGGGAGACAGCGAGAGAGACTGAGAGAGACAGCGAGAGAGACAGCGAGGGAGACAGCGAGGGAGACTGCGAGGGAGACAGCGAGAGAGTCTGCGAGGGAGAGAGCGAGAGATTCTGCGAGGGAGAGAGCGAGGGAGAAAGCGAGAGAGAATGCGAGAGAGACTGCGAGAGAGACTGCGAGGGAGACAGCGATAGAGACTGCGAGGGAGACAGCGAGAGAGACTGCGAGAGAGACTGCGAGAGAGACTGCGAGGGAGACAGCGAGAGAGACTGTGAGGGAGACAGCGAGAGAGACTGTGAGGGAGACAGTGAGGGAGACTGCGAGAGAGACTGCGAGAGAGACTGCGAGGGAGACAGCGAGAGAGACTGCGAGGGAGAATGCGAGAGACACTGCGAGAGAGACTGCGAGGGAGACGGCGAGAGAGAGAGCGAGGGAGACAGCGAGGGAGACAGCGAGGGAGACAGCGAGGGAGACAGCGAGGGAGACAGCGAGGGAGACTGCGAGAGAGACTGCGAGAGAGACTGCGAGAGAGACTGCGAGAGCGACTGCTAGGGAGACAGCGAGGGAGGCAGCGAGGGAGACAGCGAGGGAGACAGCGAGGGAGACAGCGCGAGAAACTGCGAGGAAGACAGCGAGAGAGACTGCGAGAGAGACGGCGAGGGAGACTGCGAGGGAGAGAGCGAGGGACACAGCGAGGGAGACAGCGAGGGAGACAGCGAGGGAGACAGCGAGGGAGACAGCGAGGGAGACAGCGAGAGAGACTGCAAGAGAGACTGCGAGGGAGACAGCGAGAGAGACAGCGAGAGAGACAGCGAGAGAGACAGCGAGAGAGACAGCAAGAGAGACAGCGAGAGAGACAGCGAGGGAGACAGCGAGAGAGACAGCGAGGGAGACAGCGAGAGAGACAGCGAGGGAGACAGCGAGGGAGACTGCGAGGGAGACTACGAGGGAGACTGCGAGGGAGACTGCGAGGGAGACTGCGAGGGAGACAGTGCGAGAGTCTGCGAGGGAGAGAGCGAGTGAGACTGCGAGAGAGACTGCGAGAGAGACTGCGAGAGTGACTGCGAGAGAGACTGTGAGGGAGACAGCGATAGAGACTGCGAGGGAGACAGCGAGAGAGACTGCGAGAGAGACTGCGAGGGAGACAGCGAGAGAGACTGTGAGGGAGACAGTGAGGGAGACAGCGAGAGAGACTGCGAGAGAGACTGCGAGAGAGACTGCGAGAGAGACTGCGAGACAGACTGCGAGAGAGACTGGGAGGGAGACAGCGAGGGAGACTGCGAGAGAGACTGCGAGAGAGACTGCGAGAGAGACTGCGAGAGAGACTGCGAGAGAGACTGCGAGGGAGACAGCGAGGGAGACAGCGAGGGAGACAGCGAGGGAGACTGCGAGAGAGATGGCGAGAGAGATGGAGAGAGAGATGGAGAGAGAGACGGCGAGAGAGACAGCGAGGGAGAGAGCGAGAGAGACTGCGAGGGAGACAGCGAGAGAGGCAGCGAGAGAGACTGCGAGAGAGACTGCGAGAGAGACTGCGAGAGATACAGCGAGAGATACAGCGAGGGAGACGGCCAGGGAGACGGCGAGGGAGACGACGAGGGAGACGACGAGGGAGACGACGAGGGAGACGACGAGGGAGACAGCGAGGGAGACAGCGAGGGAGACAGCGACAGAGACAGCGACAGAGACAGCGACAGAGACAGCGACAGAGACAGCGACAGAGACAGAGACAGCGAGGGATACTGCTATGGAGATAGCGAGAGAGACAGCCGGGGATACAGAGAGAGTGACTGTAAGGGAGACGGCGAGGGAGACGACGAGGGAGACAGCGAGGGAGACAGCGAGGGAGACTGCGAGGGAGACAGCGAGGGAGACAGCGAGGGAGACAGCGAGGGAGACAGCGAGGGAGACTGCGAGAGAGACAGCGAGGGAAACAGCGAGGGACACAACAAGGGAGACAGCGAGAGAGACTGCGAGAGAGACTGCGAGAGAGAGCGCGTGAGACAGCGAGGGAAACAGCGAGGGAGAGAGCGAGAGACACAGCGAGGGAGACAGCAAGAGAGACTGCAAGAGAGACAGCGAGAGAGGCAGCGAGAGAGACAGCGAGAGAGACAGCGAGAGAGACAGCGAGAGGGACAGCGAGGGAGAAAGCGATGGGGACAGCGAGGGAGACAGCGAGGGAGACAGCGAGGGAGACAGCGAGGGAGACAGCGAGGGAGACAGCGCTGGAGACAGCGAGAGAGACTGCGAGAAGGACTGTGAGAAGGACTGCGAGAGAGACAGCGAGGGAGAAAGCGAGGGAGAAAGCGAGAGCGACTTCGAGAGAGTCTGCGAGGGAGACAGCGAGAGAGACTGTGAGGGAGACAGCGAGAGAGACTGCGAGGGAGACTGCGAGGGAGACTGCGAGGTAGACTGCGAGGGAGACAGCGAGAGACACTGCGAGAGAGAATGCGAGGGAGACAGCGATTAAGACGGCGAGGGAGACGGCGAGAGACAGAGCGAGAGAGACAGCGAGGGAGACAGCGAGGTAGACAGCGAGAGAGACTTCGAGAGAGACTGTGAGGGAGACAGCGAGGGAGACAGCGAGGGAGACAGCGAGGGAGACAGCGAGGGAGACAGCGACAGAGACAGCGAGGGAGACAGCGAGGGAGACAGCGCGAGAAACTGCGAGGAAGACAGCGAGAGAGACTGCGAGAGAGACGGCGAGGGAGACTGCGAGGGAGAGAGCGAGGGACACAGCGAGGGAGACAGCGAGGGAGACAGCGAGGGAGACAGCGAGGGAGACAGCGAGGGAGACAGCGAGAGAGACTGCAAGAGAGACTGCGAGGGAGACAGCGAGAGAGACAGCGAGAGAGACAGCGAGAGAGACAGCGAGAGAGACAGCGAGGGAGACAGCGAGAGAGACAGCGAGGGAGACAGCGAGAGAGACAGCGAGAGAGACAGCGAGGGAGACAGCGAGGGAGACTGCGAGGGAGACTGCGAGGGAGACTGCGAGGGAGACTGCGAGGGAGACAGTGCGAGAGTCTGCGAGGGAGAGAGCGAGTGAGACTGCGAGAGAGACTGCGAGAGAGACTGCGAGAGAGACTGCGAGAGAGACTGCGAGAGAGACTGTGAGGGAGACAGCGATAGAGACTGCGAGGGAGACAGCGAGAGAGACTGCGAGAGAGACTGTGAGGGAGACAGCGAGAGAGACTGTGAGGGAGACAGCGAGGGAGACAGCGAGAGAGACTGCGAGAGAGACTGCGAGAGAGAATGCGAGAGAGACTGCGAGAGAGACTGGGAGGGAGACAGCGAGGGAGACTGCGAGAGAGACTGCGAGAGAGACTGCGAGAGAGACTGCGAGAGAGACTGCGAGGGAGACAGTGAGGGAGACAGCGAGGGAGACAGCGAGGGAGACAGCGAGGGAGACTGCGAGAGAGATGGCGAGAGAGATGGAGAGAGAGATGGAGAGAGAGACGGCGAGAGAGACAGCGAGGGAGAGAGCGAGAGAGACTGCGAGGGAGACAGCGAGAGAGACAGCGAGAGAGACTGCGAGAGAGACTGCGAGAGAGACTGCGAGAGATACAGCGAGAGATACAGCGAGGGATAGAGCGAGGGAGACAGCGAGGGAGACAGCGAGAGTACATTGAGAGAGACTGCGAGAGAGACTGCGAGAGAGACTGCGAGGGAGACGGCCAGGGAGACGGCGAGGGAGACGACGAGGGAGACGACGAGGGAGACGACGAGGGAGACAGCGAGGGAGACAGCGAGGGAGACAGCGACAGAGACAGCGACAGAGACAGCGACAGAGACAGCGACAGAGACAGAGACAGCGAGGGAGACAGTGAGAGATACTGCTATGGAGATAGCGAGAGAGACAGCCGGGGATACAGAGAGAGTGACTGCAAGGGAGACGGCGAGGGAGACGACGAGGGAGACAGCGAGGGAGACAGCGAGGGAGACAGCGAGGGAGACAGCGAGGGAGACAGCGAGGGAGACAGCGAGGGAGACTGCGAGAGAGACAGCGAGGGAAACAGCGAGGGACACAACAAGGGAGACAGCGAGAGAGACTGCGAGAGAGACTGCGAGAGAGAGCGCGTGAGACAGCGAGGGAAACAGCGAGGTAGAGAGCGAGAGACACAGCGAGGGAGACAGCGAGAGAGACTGCAAGAGAGACAGCGAGAGAGACAGCGAGAGAGACAGCGAGAGAGACAGCGAGAGAGACAGCGAGGGAGAAAGCGATGGAGACAGCGAGAGAGATTGCGTGGGAGACAGCGAGGGAGAAAGCGATGGAGACAGCGAGAGAGACAGCGAGAGAGACAGCGAGAAGGACTGTGAGAAGGACTGCGAGAGAGACAGCGAGGGAGAAAGCGAGGGAGAAAGCGAGAGCGACTTCGAGAGAGTCTGCGAGGGAGACAGCGAGAGAGACTGTGAGGGAGACAGCGAGAGAGACTGCGAGGGAGACTGCGAGGGAGACTGCGAGGGAGACTGCGAGGGAGACAGCGAGAGACACTGCGAGAGAGAATGCGAGGGAGACAGCGATTAAGACGGCGAGGGAGACGGCGAGAGAGAGAGCGAGAGAGACAGCGAGGGAGACAGCGAGGTAGACAGCGAGAGAGACTTCGAGAGAGACTGTGAGGGAGACAGCGAGGGAGACAGCGAGGGAGACAGCGAGGGAGACAGCGAGGGAGACAGCGACAGAGACAGCGACAGAGACAGCGACAGAGACAGCGACAGAGACAGCGACAGTGACAGCGACAGAGACAGCAATAGAGACTGCGAGAGAGACTGCGAGAGAGACTGCGAGGGACACAGCGAGAGAGACTGCAAGGGAGATAACGAGTGAGAATGCGAGAGAGATCGCGTGAGACAGCGAGGGAGACAGCGTGGGAGGCAGCGAGGGAGACAGCGAGAGAAACTGCGAGAGAGACGGCGAAGGAGAAAGCGAGGGAGACAGCGAGAGAGACAGCGAGAGAGACTGCGAGGGAGACTGCGAGGGAGACAGCATGGGAGACAGCGAGGGAGACAGCGAGGGAGACAGCGAGGGAGACAGCGAGGGAGACAGCGAGAGAGACTGCGAGAAGGACTGCGAGAAGGAATGCGAGAGAGACAGTGAGAGAGACAGCGAGGGAGAAAGTGAGAGTGACTGCGAGGGAGACTGCGAGAGAGACTGCGAGAGAGACTGCGAGAGAGACTGCGAGAGAGACAGTGAGAGGGACTGCGAGAGAGAAAGCCAGAGAGTGCGAGGGAGACAGCGAGAGAGAATGCGAGAGAGAATGCGAGAGAGACTGAGAGAGAGAGACTGAGAGAGAGACTGAGAGAGAGACTGAGAGAGAGACTGAGAGAGAGACTGAGAGAGAGACATCGAGAGAGACAGCGAAAGAGAATGCGAGAGAGACTGCGAGAGAGACATCCAGGGTGACTTCGAGGGAGACTTCGAGGGAGACTGCGAGGGAGACAGCGAGAGAGACTGAGAGAGACAGCGAGAGAGACAGCGAGGGAGACAGCGAGGGAGACTGCGAGGGAGACAGCGAGAGAGTCTGCGAGGGAGAGAGCGAGAGATTCTGCGAGGGAGAGAGCGAGGGAGAAAGCGAGAGAGAATGCGAGAGAGACTGCGAGAGAGACTGCGAGGGAGACAGCGATAGAGACTGCGAGGGAGACAGCGAGAGAGACTGCGAGAGAGACTGCGAGAGAGACTGCGAGGGAGACAGCGAGAGAGACTGTGAGGGAGACAGCGAGAGAGACTGTGAGGGAGACAGTGAGGGAGACTGCGAGAGAGACTGCGAGAGAGACTGCGAGGGAGACAGCGAGAGAGACTGCGAGGGAGAATGCGAGAGACACTGCGAGAGAGACTGCGAGGGAGACGGCGAGAGAGAGAGCGAGGGAGACAGCGAGGGAGACAGCGAGGGAGACAGCGAGGGAGACAGCGAGGGAGGCAGCGAGGGAGACAGCGAGGGAGACAGCGAGGGAGACAGCGAGGGAGACAGCGAGGGAGACTGCGAGAGAGACTGCGAGAGAGACTGCGAGAGAGACTGCGAGAGCGACTGCGAGGGAGACAGCGAGGGAGACAGCGAGGGAGACAGCGAGGGAGACAGCGAGGGAGGCAGCGAGGGAGGCAGCGAGGGAGACAGCGAGGGAGACAGCAAGGGAGACAGCAAGGGAGACAGCGAGAGAAACTGCGAGGAAGACAGCGAGAGCGACTGCTAGGGAGACAGCGAGGGAGACAGCGAGGGAGACAGCGAGAGAAACTGCGAGGAAGACAGCGAGAGAGACTGCGAGAGAGACGGCAAGGGAGACAGAGAGGGAGACTGCGAGGGAGAGAGCGAGGGAGAGAGCGAGGGAGACAGCGAGGGAGACAGCGAGAGAGACTGCAAGAAAGACTGCGAGGGAGACAGCGAGAGACACAGCGAGAGAGACAGCGAGGGAGAAAGCGAGGGAGACAGCGAGAGAGACTGCGAGAGAGACTGCGAGAGAGACTGCGAGAGAGACTGCGAGAGAGACTGCGAGTGAGAAAGGAGAGAGACTGCGAGAGTGACTGCGAGAGAGACTGCGAGAGAGACTGCGAGAGAGACTGCGAGAGAGTCTGCGAGAGAGACTGCGAGGGAGACTGCGAGGGAGACTGCAAGGGAGACAGCGAGAGAGACAGCGAGGGAGATAGCGAGGGAGATAGCGAGGGAGACTGCGAGAGAGACTGCGAGAGAGACTGCGAGAGAGACTGCGAGAGAGACTGCGATGGAGACTGCGATGGAGACTGCGAGGGAGACAGCGAGGGAGACTGCGAGAGAGACTGCTATGGAGATAGCGAGAGAGACAGCGAGGGATACAGCGAGAGAGACTGCGAGTGTGACTGCGAGGTAGACGGCGAGGGAGACGGCGAGGGCGACGGGGAGAGAGAGAGCGAGAGAGACAGCGAGGGAGACAGCGAGAGAGACTTCGAGAGAGACTGCGAGGGAGACGGCGAGAGAGACAGCGAGAGAGGCAGCGAGGGAGACTGTGAGGGAGACTGCGAGAGAGACAGTGAGAGGGACTGCGAGAGAGAAAGCCAGAGAGAAAGCCAGAGAGAAAGCCAGAGAGTGCGAGGGAGACAGCGAGGGAGACAGCGAGAGAGAATGCGAGAGAGACTGAGAGAGAGACTGAGAGAGAGACAGCGAGGGAGACAGCGAGGGAGACAGCGAGGGAGACAGCGAGGGAGACAGCGAGGGAGACAGCGAGGGAGACAACGAGAGAGACATAGAGAGAGACAGCGAAAGAGAATGTGAGAGAGACTGCGAGAGAGACATCCAGGGTGACTGCGAGGGATACAGCGAGAGAGACTGTGAGGGAGACAGCGAGAGAGACTGTGAGGGAGACAGCGAGGGAGACTGTGAGGGAGACTGCGAGAGAGACTGCTATGGAGATAGCGAGAGAGAAAGCGAGGGATACAGCGAGAGAGACTGCGAGAGTGACTGCGAGGGAGACGGCGAGGGAGACGGTGAGAGCGACGGCGAGAGAGAGAGCGAGAGAGACAGCGAGGGAGACAGCGAGAGAGACTTCGAGAGAGACTGCAAGGGAGACGGCGAGAGAGACAGCGAGAGAGACAGCGAGAGAGACTGTGAGGGAGACTGTGAGGGAGACTGTGAGGGAGACTATGAGGGAGACAGCGAGAGAGACAGCGAGAGAGACTGCGAGAGAGACTGCGAGAGAGACTGCGAAAGAGACTGCGAGAGAGACAGTGAGAGGGACTGCGAGAGAGAAAGCGAGAGAGAAAGCCAGAGAGTGCGAGGGAGACAGCGAGAGAGAATGCGAGAGAGACTGAGAGAGAGACTGAGAGAGAGACTGAGAGAGAGACTGAGAGGGAGACTGAGAGGGAGACAACGAGAGAGACTTCGAGAGAGACAGCGAAAGAGACAGCGAAAGAGACAGCGAAAGAGACAGCGAAAGAGACTGCGAGAGAGACATCCAAGGTGACTTCGAGGGAGACTTCGAGGGAGACTGCGAGGGAGACAGCGAGAGAGACTGCGAGGGAGACAGCGAGAGAGACAGCGAGAGAGTCTGCGAGAGAGTCTGCGAGAGAGTCTGCGAGGGAGAGAGCGAGGGAGAGAGCGAGAGAGACTGCGAGAGAGACTGCGAGAGAGACTGCGAGAGAGACTGCGAGAGAGACTGCGAGGGAGACAGCGATGGAGACAGTGAGGGAGACAGCGAGAGAGACTGCGAGAGAGACTGTGAGAGAGACTGCGAGGGAGACAGCGAGAGAGACAGCGAGGGAGACAGCGAGAGAGACAGCGAGAGAGACTGCGAGAGAGACTGCGAGAGAGACTGCGAGAGAGACTGCGAGGGAGACAGCGAGAGGGACTGCGAGGGAGAAAGCGAGAGGGACTGCGAGGGAGAAAGCGAGAGAAACTGCGAGAGAGACTGCTAGGGAAATAGCGAGAGAGACAGCGAGGGATACAGCGAGAGACACTGCGAGAGAGACTGCGAGGGAGACGGCGAGAGAGAGAGCGAGGGAGACAGCGAGGGAGACAGCGAGGGAGACAGCGAGGGAGACAGCGAGGGAGACAGCGAGAGAGACTGCGAGGGAGGCAGCGAGGGAGACAGCGAGGGAGACAGCGAGGGAGACAGCGAGGGAGACAGCGAGGGAGACAGCGAGGGAGACAGCGAGAGAGACTGCGAGAGAGACTGCGAGAGAGACTGCGAGAGCGACAGCGAGAGCGACAGCGAGAGAGACAGCGAGAGAGACAGCGAGAGAGACAGCGAGAGAGACAGCGAGGGAGACAGCGAGAGAGACAGCGAGGGAGACAGCGAGGGAGACAGCGAGGGAGACAGCGAGGGAGACTGCGAGGGAGACTGCGAGGGAGACTGCGAGAGAGACTGCGAGGGAGACAGCGAGAGAGACTGTGAGGGAGACAGCGAGGGAGACAGCGAGAGAGACTGCGAGAGAGACTGCGAGAGAGACTGCGAGACAGACTGCGAGAGAGACTGGGAGGGAGACAGCGAGGGAGACTGCAAGAGAGACTGCGAGAGAGACTGCGAGAGAGACTGCGAGAGAGACTGCGAGGGAGACAGCGAGGGAGACAGCGAGGGAGACAGCGAGGGAGACTGCGAGGGAGAAAGCGAGAGAAACTGCGAGAGAGACTGCTAGGGAAATAGCGAGAGAGACAGCGAGGGAGACAGCAAGGGAGACAGCGAGGGAGACAGCGAGGGAGACAGCGAGAGAGACTGCGAGGGAGACAGCGAGGGAGACAGCGAGGGAGACAGCGAGGGAGACTGCGAGAGAGACTGCGAGAGAGACTGCGAGAGAGACTGCGAGAGAGACTGCGAGAGCGACTGCTAGGGAGACAGCGAGGGAGGCAGCGAGGGAGACAGCGAGGGAGACAGCGAGGGAGACAGCGCGAGAAACTGCGAGGAAGACAGCGAGAGAGACTGCGAGAGAGACGGCGAGGGAGACTGCGAGGGAGAGAGCGAGGGACACAGCGAGGGAGACAGCGAGGGAGACAGCGAGGGAGACAGCGAGGGAGACAGCGAGGGAGACAGCGAGAGAGACTGCAAGAGAGACTGCGAGGGAGACAGCGAGAGAGACAGCGAGAGAGACAGCGAGAGAGACAGCGAGAGAGACAGCGAGAGAGACAGCGAGAGAGACAGCGAGGGAGACAGCGAGGGAGACAGCGAGAGAGACAGCGAGGGAGACAGCGAGAGAGACAGCGAGGGAGACAGCGAGGGAGACTGCGAGGGAGACTACGAGGGAGACTGCGAGGGAGACTGCGAGGGAGACTGCGAGGGAGACAGTGCGAGAGTCTGCGAGGGAGAGAGCGAGTGAGACTGCGAGAGAGACTGCGAGAGAGACTGCGAGAGTGACTGCGAGAGAGACTGTGAGGGAGACAGCGATAGAGACTGCGAGGGAGACAGCGAGAGAGACTGCGAGAGAGACTGCGAGGGAGACAGCGAGAGAGACTGTGAGGGAGACAGTGAGGGAGACAGCGAGAGAGACTGCGAGAGAGACTGCGAGAGAGACTGCGAGAGAGACTGCGAGACAGACTGCGAGAGAGACTGGGAGGGAGACAGCGAGGGAGACTGCGAGAGAGACTGCGAGAGAGACTGCGAGAGAGACTGCGAGAGAGACTGCGAGGGAGACAGCGAGGGAGACAGCGAGGGAGACAGCGAGGGAGACTGCGAGAGAGATGGCGAGAGAGATGGAGAGAGAGATGGAGAGAGAGACGGCGAGAGAGACAGCGAGGGAGAGAGCGAGAGAGACTGCGAGGGAGACAGCGAGAGAGGCAGCGAGAGAGACTGCGAGAGAGACTGCGAGAGAGACTGCGAGAGATACAGCGAGAGATACAGCGAGGGAGACGGCCAGGGAGACGGCGAGGGAGACGACGAGGGAGACGACGAGGGAGACGACGAGGGAGACAGCGAGGGAGACAGCGAGGGAGACAGCGACAGAGACAGCGACAGAGACAGCGACAGAGACAGCGACAGAGACAGCGACAGAGACAGAGACAGCGAGGGAGACAGTGAGAGATACTGCTATGGAGATAGCGAGAGAGACAGCCGGGGATACAGAGAGAGTGACTGTAAGGGAGACGGCGAGGGAGACGACGAGGGAGACAGCGAGGGAGACTGCGAGGGAGACAGCGAGGGAGACAGCGAGGGAGACAGCGAGGGAGACAGCGAGGGAGACAGCGAGGGAGACTGCGAGAGAGACAGCGAGGGAAACAGCGAGGGACACAACAAGGGAGACAGCGAGAGAGACTGCGAGAGAGACTGCGAGAGAGAGCGCGTGAGACAGCGAGGGAAACAGCGAGGGAGAGAGCGAGAGACACAGCGAGGGAGACAGCAAGAGAGACTGCAAGAGAGACAGCGAGAGAGGCAGCGAGAGAGACAGCGAGAGAGACAGCGAGAGAGACAGCGAGAGAGACAGCGAGAGAGACAGCGAGAGGGACAGCGAGGGAGAAAGCGATGGGGACAGCGAGGGAGACAGCGAGGGAGACAGCGAGGGAGACAGCGAGGGAGACAGCGAGGGAGACAGCGCTGGAGACAGCGAGAGAGACTGCGAGAAGGACTGTGAGAAGGACTGCGAGAGAGACAGCGAGGGAGAAAGCGAGGGAGAAAGCGAGAGCGACTTCGAGAGAGTCTGCGAGGGAGACAGCGAGAGAGACTGTGAGGGAGACAGCGAGAGAGACTGCGAGGGAGACTGCGAGGGAGACTGCGAGGTAGACTGCGAGGGAGACAGCGAGAGACACTGCGAGAGAGAATGCGAGGGAGACAGCGATTAAGACGGCGAGGGAGACGGCGAGAGACAGAGCGAGAGAGACAGCGAGGGAGACAGCGAGGTAGACAGCGAGAGAGACTTCGAGAGAGACTGTGAGGGAGACAGCGAGGGAGACAGCGAGGGAGACAGCGAGGGAGACAGCGAGGGAGACAGCGACAGAGACAGCGAGGGAGACAGCGAGGGAGACAGCGCGAGAAACTGCGAGGAAGACAGCGAGAGAGACTGCGAGAGAGACGGCGAGGGAGACTGCGAGGGAGAGAGCGAGGGACACAGCGAGGGAGACAGCGAGGGAGACAGCGAGGGAGACAGCGAGGGAGACAGCGAGGGAGACAGCGAGAGAGACTGCAAGAGAGACTGCGAGGGAGACAGCGAGAGAGACAGCGAGAGAGACAGCGAGAGAGACAGCGAGAGAGACAGCGAGGGAGACAGCGAGAGAGACAGCGAGGGAGACAGCGAGAGAGACAGCGAGAGAGACAGCGAGAGAGACAGCGAGGGAGACAGCGAGGGAGACTGCGAGGGAGACTGCGAGGGAGACTGCGAGGGAGACAGTGCGAGAGTCTGCGAGGGAGAGAGCGAGTGAGACTGCGAGAGAGACTGCGAGAGAGACTGCGAGAGAGACTGCGAGAGAGACTGCGAGAGAGACTGTGAGGGAGACAGCGATAGAGACTGCGAGGGAGACAGCGAGAGAGACTGTGAGGGAGACAGCGAGGGAGACAGCGAGAGAGACTGCGAGAGAGACTGCGAGAGAGAATGCGAGAGAGACTGCGAGAGAGACTGGGAGGGAGACACCGAGGGAGACTGCGAGAGAGACTGCGAGAGAGACTGCGAGAGAGACTGCGAGAGAGACTGCGAGGGAGACAGTGAGGGAGACTGTGAGGGAGACAGCGAGGGAGACAGCGAGAGAGACTGCGAGAGAGACTGCGAGAGAGAATGCGAGAGAGACTGCGAGAGAGACTGGGAGGGAGACACCGAGGGAGACTGCGAGAGAGACTGCGAGAGAGACTGCGAGAGAGACTGCGAGAGAGACTGCGAGGGAGACAGTGAGGGAGACAGCGAGGGAGACAGCGAGGGAGACAGCGAGGGAGACTGCGAGAGAGATGGCGAGAGAGATGGAGAGAGAGATGGAGAGAGAGACGGCGAGAGAGACAGCGAGGGAGAGAGCGAGAGAGACTGCGAGGGAGACAGCGAGAGAGACAGCGAGAGAGACTGCGAGAGAGACTGCGAGAGAGACTGCGAGAGATACAGCGAGAGATACAGCGAGGGATAGAGCGAGGGAGACAGCGAGGGAGACAGCGAGAGTACATTGAGAGAGACTGCGAGAGAGACTGCGAGAGAGACTGCGAGGGAGACGGCCAGGGAGACGGCGAGGGAGACGACGAGGGAGACGACGAGGGAGACGACGAGGGAGACAGCGAGGGAGACAGCGAGGGAGACAGCGACAGAGACAGCGACAGAGACAGCGACAGAGACAGCGACAGAGACAGAGACAGCGAGGGAGACAGTGAGAGATACTGCTATGGAGATAGCGAGAGAGACAGCCGGGGATACAGAGAGAGTGACTGCAAGGGAGACGGCGAGGGAGACGACGAGGGAGACAGCGAGGGAGACAGCGAGGGAGACAGCGAGGGAGACAGCGAGGGAGACAGCGAGGGAGACAGCGAGGGAGACAGCGAGGGAGACTGCGAGAGAGACAGCGAGGGAAACAGCGAGGGACACAACAAGGGAGACAGCGAGAGAGACTGCGAGAGAGACTGCGAGAGAGAGCGCGTGAGACAGCGAGGGAAACAGCGAGGTAGAGAGCGAGAGACACAGCGAGGGAGACAGCGAGAGAGACTGCAAGAGAGACAGCGAGAGAGACAGCGAGAGAGACAGCGAGAGAGACAGCGAGAGAGACAGCGAGGGAGAAAGCGATGGAGACAGCGAGAGAGATTGCGTGGGAGACAGCGAGGGAGAAAGCGATGGAGACAGCGAGAGAGACAGCGAGAGAGACAGCGAGAAGGACTGTGAGAAGGACTGCGAGAGAGACAGCGAGGGAGAAAGCGAGGGAGAAAGCGAGAGCGACTTCGAGAGAGTCTGCGAGGGAGACAGCGAGAGAGACTGTGAGGGAGACAGCGAGAGAGACTGCGAGGGAGACTGCGAGGGAGACTGCGAGGGAGACAGCGAGAGACACTGCGAGAGAGAATGCGAGGGAGACAGCGATTAAGACGGCGAGGGAGACGGCGAGAGAGAGAGCGAGAGAGACAGCGAGGGAGACAGCGAGGTAGACAGCGAGAGAGACTTCGAGAGAGACTGTGAGGGAGACAGCGAGGGAGACAGCGAGGGAGACAGCGAGGGAGACAGCGAGGGAGACAGCGACAGAGACAGCGACAGAGACAGCGACAGAGACAGCGACAGTGACAGCGACAGAGACAGCAATAGAGACTGCGAGAGAGACTGCGAGAGAGACTGCGAGGGACACAGCGAGAGAGACTGCAAGGGAGATAACGAGTGAGAATGCGAGAGAGATCGCGTGAGACAGCGAGGGAGACAGCGTGGGAGGCAGCGAGGGAGACAGCGAGAGAAACTGCGAGAGAGACGGCGAAGGAGAAAGCGAGGGAGACAGCGAGAGAGACAGCGAGAGAGACTGCGAGGGAGACTGCGAGGGAGACAGCATGGGAGACAGCGAGGGAGACAGCGAGGGAGACAGCGAGGGAGACAGCGAGGGAGACAGCGAGAGAGACTGCGAGAAGGACTGCGAGAAGGAATGCGAGAGAGACAGTGAGAGAGACAGCGAGGGAGAAAGTGAGAGTGACTGCGAGGGAGACTGCGAGAGAGACTGCGAGAGAGACTGCGAGAGAGACTGCGAGAGAGACAGTGAGAGGGACTGCGAGAGAGAAAGCCAGAGAGTGCGAGGGAGACAGCGAGAGAGAATGCGAGAGAGAATGCGAGAGAGACTGAGAGAGAGAGACTGAGAGAGAGACTGAGAGAGATACTGAGAGAGAGACTGAGAGAGAGACATCGAGAGAGACAGCGAAAGAGAATGCGAGAGAGACTGCGAGAGAGACATCCAGGGTGACTTCGAGGGAGACTTCGAGGGAGACTGCGAGGGAGACAGCGAGAGAGACTGAGAGAGACAGCGAGAGAGACAGCGAGGGAGACAGCGAGGGAGACTGCGAGGGAGACAGCGAGAGAGTCTGCGAGGGAGAGAGCGAGAGATTCTGCGAGGGAGAGAGCGAGGGAGAAAGAGAGAGAGAATGCGAGAGAGACTGCGAGAGAGACTGCGAGGGAGACAGCGATAGAGACTGCGAGGGAGACAGCGAGAGAGACTGCGAGAGAGACTGCGAGAGAGACTGCGAGAGAGACTGCGAGGGAGACAGCGAGAGAGACTGTGAGGGAGACAGCGAGAGAGACTGTGAGGGAGACAGTGAGGGAGACTGCGAGAGAGACTGCGAGAGAGACTGCGAGGGAGACAGCGAGAGAGACTGCGAGGGAGAATGCGAGAGACACTGCGAGAGAGACTGCGAGGGAGACGGCGAGAGAGAGAGCGAGGGAGACAGCGAGGGAGACAGCGAGGGAGACAGCGAGGGAGACAGCGAGGGAGGCAGCGAGGGAGACAGCGAGGGAGACAGCGAGGGAGACAGCGAGGGAGACAGCGAGGGAGACAGCGAGGGAGACAGCGAGGGAGACTGCGAGAGAGACTGCGAGAGAGACTGCGAGAGAGACTGCGAGAGCGACTGCGAGGGAGACAGCGAGGGAGACAGCGAGGGAGACAGCGAGGGAGACAGCGAGGGAGGCAGCGAGGGAGGCAGCGAGGGAGACAGCGAGGGAGACAGCAAGGGAGACAGCAAGGGAGACAGCGAGAGAAACTGCGAGGAAGACAGCGAGAGCGACTGCTAGGGAGACAGCGAGGGAGACAGCGAGGGAGACAGCGAGAGAAACTGCGAGGAAGACAGCGAGAGAGACTGCGAGAGAGACGGCAAGGGAGACAGAGAGGGAGACTGCGAGGGAGAGAGCGAGGGAGAGAGCGAGGGAGACAGCGAGGGAGACAGCGAGAGAGACTGCAAGAAAGACTGCGAGGGAGACAGCGAGAGACACAGCGAGAGAGACAGCGAGGGAGAAAGCGAGGGAGACAGCGAGAGAGACTGCGAGAGAGACTGCGAGAGAGTCTGCGAGAGAGACTGCGAGTGAGAAAGGAGAGAGACTGCGAGAGTGACTGCGAGAGAGACTGCGAGAGAGACTGCGAGAGAGACTGCGAGAGAGTCTGCGAGAGAGACTGCGAGGGAGACTGCGAGGGAGACTGCAAGGGAGACAGCGAGAGAGACAGCGAGGGAGATAGCGAGGGAGATAGCGAGGGAGACTGCGAGAGAGACTGCGAGAGAGACTGCGAGAGAGACTGCGAGAGAGACTGCGATGGAGACTGCGATGGAGACTGCGAGGGAGACAGCGAGGGAGACTGCGAGAGAGACTGCTATGGAGATAGCGAGAGAGACAGCGAGGGATACAGCGAGAGAGACTGCGAGTGTGACTGCGAGGTAGACGGCGAGGGAGACGGCGAGGGCGACGGGGAGAGAGAGAGCGAGAGAGACAGCGAGGGAGACAGCGAGAGAGACTTCGAGAGAGACTGCGAGGGAGACGGCGAGAGAGACAGCGAGAGAGGCAGCGAGGGAGACTGTGAGGGAGACTGCGAGAGAGACAGTGAGAGGGACTGCGAGAGAGAAAGCCAGAGAGAAAGCCAGAGAGAAAGCCAGAGAGTGCGAGGGAGACAGCGAGGGAGACAGCGAGAGAGAATGCGAGAGAGACTGAGAGAGAGACTGAGAGAGAGACAGCGAGGGAGACAGCGAGGGAGACAGCGAGGGAGACAGCGAGGGAGACAGCGAGGGAGACAACGAGAGAGACATAGAGAGAGACAGCGAAAGAGAATGTGAGAGAGACTGCGAGAGAGACATCCAGGGTGACTGCGAGGGATACAGCGAGAGAGACTGTGAGGGAGACAGCGAGAGAGACTGTGAGGGAGACAGCGAGGGAGACTGTGAGGGAGACTGCGAGAGAGACTGCTATGGAGATAGCGAGAGAGAAAGCGAGGGATACAGCGAGAGAGACTGCGAGAGTGACTGCGAGGGAGACGGCGAGGGAGACGGTGAGAGCGACGGCGAGAGAGAGAGCGAGAGAGACAGCGAGGGAGACAGCGAGAGAGACTTCGAGAGAGACTGCAAGGGAGACGGCGAGAGAGACAGCGAGAGAGACAGCGAGAGAGACTGTGAGGGAGACTGTGAGGGAGACTGTGAGGGAGACTATGAGGGAGACTGTGAGGGAGACTATGAGGGAGACAGCGAGAGAGACAGCGAGAGAGACTGCGAGAGAGACTGCGAGAGAGACTGCGAGAGAGACTGCGAGAGAGACAGTGAGAGGGACTGCGAGAGAGAAAGCGAGAGAGAAAGCCAGAGAGTGCGAGGGAGACAGCGAGAGAGAATGCGAGAGAGACTGAGAGAGAGACTGAGAGAGAGACTGAGAGGGAGACTGAGAGGGAGACAAAGAGAGAGACTTCGAGAGAGACAGCGAAAGAGACAGCGAAAGAGACAGCGAAAGAGACTGCGAGAGAGACATCCAAGGTGACTTCGAGGGAGACTTCGAGGGAGACTGCGAGGGAGACAGCGAGAGAGACTGCGAGGGAGACAGCGAGAGAGACAGCGAGAGAGTCTGCGAGAGAGTCTGCGAGAGAGTCTGCGAGGGAGAGAGCGAGGGAGAGAGCGAGAGAGACTGCGAGAGAGACTGCGAGAGAGACTGCGAGAGAGACTGCGAGAGAGACTGCGAGGGAGACAGCGATGGAGACAGTGAGGGAGACAGCGAGAGAGACTGCGAGAGAGACTGTGAGAGAGACTGCGAGGGAGACAGCGAGAGAGACAGCGAGGGAGACAGCGAGAGAGACAGCGAGAGAGACTGCGAGAGAGACTGCGAGAGAGACTGCGAGAGAGACTGCGAGGGAGACAGCGAGAGGGACTGCGAGGGAGAAAGCGAGAGGGACTGCGAGGGAGAAAGCGAGAGAAACTGCGAGAGAGACTGCTAGGGAAATAGCGAGAGAGACAGCGAGGGATACAGCGAGAGACACTGCGAGAGAGACTGCGAGGGAGACGGCGAGAGAGAGAGCGAGGGAGACAGCGAGGGAGACAGCGAGGGAGACAGCGAGGGAGACAGCGAGGGAGACAGCGAGAGAGACTGCGAGGGAGGCAGCGAGGGAGACAGCGAGGGAGACAGCGAGGGAGACAGCGAGGGAGACAGCGAGGGAGACAGCGAGAGAGACTGCGAGAGAGACTGCGAGAGAGACTGCGAGAGCGACTGCTAGGGAGACAGCGAGGGAGGCAGCGAGGGAGACAGCGAGGGAGACAGCGAGGGAGACAGCGAGAGAAACTGCGAGGAAGACAGCGAGAGAGACTGCGAGAGAGACGGCGAGGGAGACTGCGAGGGAGAGAGCGAGGGACACAGCGAGGGAGACAGCGAGGGAGACAGCGAGGGAGACTGCAAGAGAGACTGCGAGGGAGACAGCGAGAGAGACAGCGAGAGAGACAGCGAGAGAGACAGCGAGGGAGACAGCGAGGGAGACAGCGAGAGAGATAGCGAGGGAGACAGCGAGGGAGACAGCGAGGGAGACAGCGAGGGAGACAGCGAGGGAGACTGCGAGGGAGACTGCGAGGGAGACTGCGAGGGAGACTGCGAGGGAGGCAGTGCGAGAGTCTGCGAGGGAGAGAGCGAGTGAGACTGCGAGAGAGACTGCGAGAGAGACTGCGAGAGAGACTGCGAGGGAGACAGCGATAGAGACTGCGAGGGAGACAGCGAGAGAGACTGCGAGGGAGACAGTGAGAGAGACTGTGAGGGAGACAGCGAGGGAGACAGCGAGAGAGACTGCGAGAGAGACTGCGAGAGAGACTGCGAGAGAGACTGCGAGAGAGACTGGGAGGGAGACAGCGAGGGAGACTGCGAGAGAGACTGCGAGAGAGACTGCGAGAGAGACTGCGAGAGAGACTGCGAGGGAGACAGCGAGAGGGACTGCGAGGGAGAAAGCGAGAGAAACTGCGAGAGAGACTGCTAGGGAAATAGCGAGAGAGACAGCGAGGGATACAGCGAGAGACACTGCGAGAGAGACTGCGAGGGAGACGGCGAGAGAGAGAGCGAGGGAGACAGCGAGGGAGACAGCGAGGGAGACAGCGAGGGAGACAGCGAGGGAGACAGCGAGGGAGACAGCGAGAGAGACTGCGAGGGAGGCTGCGAGGGAGACAGCGAGGGAGACAGCGAGGGAGACAGCGAGGGAGACAGCGAGGGAGACTGCGAGAGAGACTGCGAGAGAGACTGCGAGAGAGAATGCGAGAGCGACTGCTAGGGAGACAGCGAGGGAGGCAGCGAGGGAGACAGCGAGGGAGACAGCGAGGGAGACAGCGAGAGAAACTGCGAGGAAGACAGCGAGAGAGACTGCGAGAGAGACGGCGAGGGAGACTGCGAGGGAGAGAGCGAGGGACACAGCGAGGGAGACAGCGAGGGAGACAGCGAGGGAGACAGCGAGGGAGACAGCGAGGGAGACAGCGAGGGAGACAGCGAGAGAGACTGCAAGAGAGACTGCAAGAGAGACTGCGAGGGAGACAGCGAGAGAGACAGCGAGAGAGACAGCGAGAGAGACAGCGAGAGAGACAGCGAGAGAGACAGTGAGGGAGACAGCGAGAGAGACAGCGAGGGAGACTGCGAGGGAGACTGCGAGGGAGACTGCGAGGGAGACTGCGAGGGAGACTGCGAGGGAGACAGTGCGAGAGTCTGCGAGGGAGAGAGCGAGAGAGACTGCGAGAGAGACTGCGAGAGAGACTGCGAGAGAGACTGCGAGGGAGACAGCGATAGAGACTGCGAGGGAGACAGCGAGAGAGACTGCGAGAGAGACTGCGAGGGAGACAGCGAGAGAGACTGTGAGGGAGACAGCGAGGGAGACAGCGAGAGAGACTGCGAGAGAGACTGCGAGAGAGACTGCGAGAGAGACTGCGAGAGAGACTGCGAGAGAGACTGGGAGGGAGACAGCGAGGGAGACTGCGAGAGAGACTGCGAGAGAGACTGCGAGAGAGACTGCGAGAGAGACTGCGAGAGAGACTGCGAGGGAGACAGCGAGGGAGACTGCGAGAGAGATGGCGAGAGAGATGGAGAGAGAGATGGAGAGAGAGATGGAGAGAGAGACGGCGAGAGAGACAGCGAGGGAGACAGCGAGGGAGAGAGCGAGAGAGACTGCGAGGGAGACAGCGAGAGAGACAGCGAGAGAGACTGCGAGAGAGACTGCGAGAGAGACTGCGAGAGAGACTGCGAGAGCGACTGCTAGGGAGACAGCAAGGGAGGCAGCGAGGGAGACAGCGAGGGAGACAGCGAGGGAGACAGCGCGAGAAACTGCGAGGAAGACAGCGAGAGAGACTGCGAGAGAGACGGCGAGGGAGACTGCGAGGGAGAGAGCGAGGGAGAGAGCGAGGGAGACAGCGAGGGAGACAGCGAGGGAGACAGCGAGGGAGACAGCGAGGGAGACAGCGAGAGAGACTGCAAGAGAGACTGCGAGACAGACTGCGAGAGAGACTGGGAGGGAGACAGCGAGGGAGACAGCGAGGGAGACAGCGAGGGAGACAGCGAGAGAGACTGCGAGAGAGACTGCGAGACAGACTGCGAGAGAGACTGGGAGGGAGACAGCGAGGGAGACTGCGAGAGAGACTGCGAGAGAGACTGCGAGAGAGACTGCGAGAGAGACTGCGAGGGAGACAGCGAGGGAGACAGCGAGGGAGACAGCGAGGGAGACTGCGAGGGAGAAAGCGAGAGAAACTGCGAGAGAGACTGCTAGGGAAATAGCGAGAGAGACAGCGAGGGAGACAGCGAGGGAGACAGCGAGGGAGACAGCGAGGGAGACAGCGAGAGAGACT